>NC_086444.1:56032285-56152285 GCF_028390025.1 Pseudophryne corroboree | reverse complement strand
CCGTCAGCTCAGGCCCTCAGTTGTGACAGTAAGCACTGACCTAATGAATCCAGCCGGAGACCAGGATCAAGCGGCCAGGCCGATGCAAGAACTGGCAGCCCGACTAGAACATCAGGAGGCTGCACAGGGCCACATCATCCGCTGTCTCCAGGATCTCTCTACTCGGCTGGATGGGATTCAGACAACTCTCCGTGGATCAGGCGCGTCTGGTGCGTCAACCACAGTGACTCCAGCTATAACCCCACCCACCTTACCCATTTCTGCTCCACGTCTTCATCTTCCAACGCCAGCAAAATTTGACGGATCTCCAAGATTCTGCAGGGGATTTCTCAACCAGTGTGAGATTCAGTTTGAGCTACAACCTGGCAATTTTCCCAGTGACCGTACAAAAATTGCCTACATTATTTCTCTTCTCAGTGGCTCAGCCCTTGATTGGGCATCACCGTTATGGGAGAGGTCCGACACCCTGCTATCTTCCTACACTGCCTTCGTGTCAACATTCAGGCGCATCTTCGACGAGCCAGGCCGGGTAACCTCAGCTTCATCCGAGATTCTCCGTTTCTGCCAGGGGTCACGTACTGTAGGACAATATCTGATACAGTTCCAGATCCTGGCATCCGAACTGGCATGGAACGATGAGGCCCTGTATGCTGCATTCTGGCATGGCTTATCTGAGCGTATTAAAGATGAGTTAGCTACCAGAGACTTACCTTCTAAGTTAGATGAGCTAATCTCACTCTGCACGAAAGTTGATTTACGTTTCAGAGAGAGAGCAACTGAGCGTGGAAGATCATCTGCTCCAAAATCTTCTGCTCCTCCTCCTCGTCAACTGTCACCATCTAAAGATGAGCCCATGCAACTTGGCCGTTCCCGTTTAACTCCTGCTGAGCGCCGAAGACGTCTCTCCGAGTTTCTCTGTCTCTATTGTGCAGCTCCGTCTCACACCATTAATGCCTGTCCCAAACGTCCGGGAAACTCCAAATCCTAGCTCGCCAAGGAGAGGGCCGGCTAGGAGTAATGATCTCCTCTCCATCTCCTCAAGATTGTAATCTCCCAGTCTCGCTTCAAGTTGCTCAACGTTATCGGAACGTCATTGCCCTCCTTGATTCCGGAGCAGCTGGGAACTTGATTACCGAAGCCTATGTTAAACGGTGGTCCCTACCCACCGAGAGACTTCCTTCGTCCATTTCTTTAACTGCCGTGGATGGCAGCAAAATTTTTGATGCAGTTATTTCTTTAAGGACTCTACCAGTTCGTCTGAGAGTGGGAGTTCTTCATTCCGAACTTATTTCTCTTTTAGTGATTCCAAGAGCCACACATCCTGTGGTCCTGGGCCTTCCATGGCTCCGTCTTCACAATCCTACAATTGATTGGACGACTACGCAAATCCTGGCATGGGGTTCCTCCTGTGCTGAGACATGTTTGTTTAAAGTATTGCCTGTCTGTTCTTCCTCCCCCAGGTCGTCTGATGTTCCACCTCCTCCATATCAAGATTTCACGGATGTGTTCAGTAAAGCTTCTGCTGATATCCTTCCTCCTCATAGAGAATGGGACTGTCCGATTGATCTCGTTCCAGGGAAGGTTCCACCTCGAGGCCGAACTTATCCGTTGTCTCTGCCTGAGACGCATTCTATGGAGGAATATATTAAAGAGAACCTAGCAAAGGGGTTCATTCGACCTTCTTCTTCTCCAGCCGGCGCAGGCTTCTTTTTTGTAAAAAAGAAAGATGGTGGTCTGCGGCCGTGCATCGACTACAGAGGTTTGAACGACATTACCATCAAGAACCGTTATCCTTTACCCCTGATTACTGAGCTCTTTGACAGAGTTAGCGGAGCTACCATCTTTACAAAGCTGGACTTGCGAGGTGCATACAATCTCATCCGGATCCGTGAGGGTGACGAGTGGAAGACCGCCTTTAACACCCGTGACGGACATTATGAGTACCTCGTCATGCCCTTCGGATTGAGCAATGCTCCAGCTGTCTTCCAGCATTTTGTCAATGAGATCTTCAGAGACATTCTATACCGTCATGTCGTGGTCTATCTAGACGATATCCTCATTTTTGCCAACGATTTAGAGGAACATCGTTTTTGGGTTAAAGAGGTTCTGTCCCGTCTCCGTGTCAATCATCTCTATTGCAAATTAGAAAAATGCGTCTTTGAAGTCAAGTCCATTCCGTTTCTAGGGTACATTGTGTCCGGTTCCGGACTAGAGATGGATCCTGAGAAACTACAAGCAATCCAAAATTGGCCGGTACCCTTAACCCTCAAAGGGGTCCAGAGGTTCTTAGGGTTCGCCAACTATTACCGAAAGTTTATACGAGACTTTTCCACCATTGTGGCGCCTATTACTGCTTTCACTAAGAAGGGTGCTAACCCGTCCAAGTGGTCTGAAGAAGCCATGCAAGCATTTCATCTTTTAAAACAAAGGTTCATCTCTGCGCCTGTTCTGAAACAGCCTGACATCGACTCTCCTTTCATCTTAGAGGTGGATGCCTCCTCCGTTGGAGTAGGAGCGGTGTTATCTCAGAGGGCTAAAGATGGCCATTTACACCCTTGCAGTTTCTTCTCCCGGAAGTTCTCCCCAGCTGAGCGCAACTATGCCATTGGCGACCAGGAGTTGCTAGCCATCAAGCTCGCTCTAGAAGAGTGGAGGTATCTGTTGGAGGGAGCTTCTCATTCAATCACCATACTTACAGACCACAAGAACCTTTTATACCTGAAGGGCGCACAATGTCTCAACCCTCGTCAGGCCAGATGGGCACTTTTCTTTTCCAGGTTCGACTTTAAACTCCAGTTCTGTCCGGGCTCTCAGAATCGCAAGGCCGATGCCCTTTCCCGCTCATGGGAGCAAGAAAATGAGTCAGAGTCTTCAGACAAGCATCCTATTATAAATCCGTTGGCATTCTCCACGGTAGGGATGGACTCTACGCCCCCATCAGGGAAAAGTTTTGTGAAGCCGATGCTAAGGAAGAAGCTCATGCATTGGGCCCATGCTTCCCGTTTTGCCGGACATACAGGTATCCAAAAAACCCTGGAGTTTATCTCTAGGTCCTATTGGTGGCCAACTCTGAAAAAGGACGTCTTGGAGTTTATTGCATCTTGCCCAAAGTGTGCCCAACATAAAGTATCCCGCCAGTCGCCTGCGGGGCAACTGGTTCCACTATCCGTTCCCCGTCGACCATGGACCCACTTGTCGATGGATTTCATTACAGACTTACCCATGTGCAACAAGTTCAATACCATCTGGGTGGTAGTTGACCGGTTCACCAAGATGGCACACTTCATTCCTCTCACCGGTCTTCCGTCAGCTTCCAAGTTGGCTCAAGTATTCATACAAGAGATCTTCCGACTCCACGGTCTTCCTGAAGAAATTATCTCAGATCGAGGAGTTCAATTCACAGCCAAATTCTGGCGAAGTTTATGTCAAGTCCTCCAAGTCAAGCTAAAGTTTTCCACGGCTTACCATCCTCAGACCAATGGTCAAACCGAGAGGGTGAATCAGGACTTGGAGGCCTTCCTCCGCATCTATGTGTCCTCCTCTCAAGATGACTAGGTTCAATTACTTCCCTGGGCCGAGTTCTGTCATAACAACCAGTATCATTCTTCATCTGCTTCAACACCATTCTTCACTAACTTTGGATTCCACCCTAAAGTCCCTGAGTTCCAACCGCTTCCAGCAACTTCTGTCCCCGCAGTGGATATCACCTTGCATCAGTTTGCCAATATCTGGAAGAGCGTACGATCAGCTCTGCTCAAGGCATCGTTCAGGTACAAGAAGTTTGCGGATAAGAAGCGTCGAGCAGTTCCTGCTCTCAAGGTGGGTGATCGGGTATGGTTATCCACGAAGAATTTGAGGTTAAGAGTTCCCAGTATGAAGTTTGCACCTCGCTATATCGGTCCTTTCAAGATTGAACAAGTCATCAATCCTGTTGCTTACAGACTCCAGTTGCCTCCCTTCTTAAAAATACCCAGGACATTCCATGTTTCCCTGTTGAAACCGCTGATCTTGAATCGGTTTCATTCCTCACTTCCTCCAACTCCGAAAGTCCAAACTCAACGAGGCGTTGAGTATGAAGTGGCCAAGATCCTGGACTCACGTCACCGTTACGGTCAACTACAATATCTTATTGACTGGAAAGGTTATGGTCCTGAGGAACGTTCATGGACCAATGCTTCTGATGTCCATGCTCCTGCCTTGGTCCGGAGATTCCATTCCAAGTTTCCTCAAAAGCCAAAGAAGTGTCCTGGGGCCACTCCTAAAGGGGGGGGTGCTGTCACGATCCGGGTATCTGGACGCCATTTCTTACCCATCAGATGCCTCCTAAGGCTGGCTCAGCGCTCCAGGACCGGATTCCATCTGTTATCCTGATGTGTACATTCCTGTATCCTCTCCTGTCACTCTGGGACGCTGTCACAGTAAACGCCATATTACACCTGGCATGGCGTCTCCCGCGGCCTCCGCCGCCGTCCCTGAACTTCTGCATGCAGAGTGTCTGAGTGGCGATTACGTCAGCCGCGGCCTCCGCTGTGTCCGCGTGGTTGGATGTGCATCTGTCAGCCTGGCGCCTCCTGTCTCCGGTGGCCGGCGCCGCCATTACTGTTTTCATTACCACATGGATTACAAACCAAACTTCCCTCCAAGTGTCTGCATGGGCGCAGCCATCTTGGATTCTGTCAGCTGATCATTTCCACCAATCTGTTCTCAGTATTGATAATCTGCATAATTGCCTAGCCAATCCCTTCCTTGCTGCAGGTATAAATACACTGTGCCTGAGCAAGGAAGGCGTCAGTGCTTTGGTTGTCAAACCTAGTTCCTGTTTGTCTCTCTCCTGTGATTGTCTTCCAGGTTCCAGCTCCTGTCTCAAGACTTCCACCATAGAGACCCGCACCAGCATTCCACCTGCGGTGTAGCCTGACTCTCCAATCCATTGTGGATTCATCTGTTTCCAGCTACAACATTACCTGCTTCCAGCTCAGCTTCCAGCAGAGTACAGCTTCCCTTAAAGGGCCGGTGTCCTTTCTACACTTTACCACTCTCCACCGGTATTATTATTTCTCCGCTCTCAAGTTCTACATTTCAGTTCATATTTCATCGCTCCCAAGTTCATTTATTATTTAACTGGTTCCAGCCAGTATCCACTCCGTGCTAACAACAGTCTGGTTCCAGCCAGTATCCAGAGCAGCTGTTTTATCTTCAGCAACCCAGCTTTTCCTGGAACACCAGCTGGCACAATCCTGGGTTATCTCCATTGCTACAGTCGGGCCTGGTAAGGACTTTCCATCTAGAAGATCATAAGAACTATCTCACACTACCAGTGCCCTGTGGCTCCTGCCATCCTGTAGTACCCAGGAACTGTATTTATTCTTTGCTGACTTTTACGTTTTCTTTTACTGCTGCTGTGTTGCGGAGTTGTCATAATAAACATCATTGACTTTTATCCAAGTTGTCGTGGTCACGCCTTCGGGCAGTTATTATTCATGTTACTTACATGTCCAGGGGTCTGATACAACCTCCCAGGTTCCGGTACATCTCAGCCCCTACAACTGAGGCTGCCTCCCGTCAGCTCAGGCCCTCAGTTGTGACACGGTGGCCATTATAATTCTGTGCATTCATTGCTCAGTGGTTCCCGCTGAACGCTTCACATTGGTGGTCAGTGGGTTTTAATACTTACCAAAACTCAAGGCTCTAGCTGCTGCTCGATGGCTTCCTTTCCTTCCTCCGCGCAGTGTGAAAAGAGAAGGATGGCTCAGGGAGTGGTCAGGGAGTGGCTTCGGTGACGTAAATTAGGATCACAAGGCTCTTTTGTACACATGCTATGCTTGCGATCTGATTACATCTAGCATGCATGCACATAAGATACCGCGCATCGGCATCGCAAGCCCTGTACACACGGTGCGATATGAACCATATTCAATGCGATTTAAACCATTTGGTTTAAATCGTGGGTGCATACCGCACCGTGTGTAGGCCCCTTAACAGTACGGTAGCGTGTCTTTGGAACAACACAGAGCATTAAACACGGATCAGACTGCCGGCTGATGGTGTCGGTGATGATCAGATACTGTGTCCCAGGATGCAGTTCGGGTCAGTAGTGCAGCAGGAGGCATGACATTCATTGTGATAGAAATATAGAATTTGATGGTAGATAACTGCTCAGCCCATCTAGTCTGCCATAAGCACACACATGTATCCACACACTAGGTTTATTTTATTGTTGGGAGCCAATTAACCTAGCAGTATATTTTTGGATTGTGGGAGGAAACTGGAGTACCCAGAGGAAACCCACACAAATGTGGGGAGACTATACAAACTCCACACAGTGTTGCTCCTCCTATTTTCATTTCTGCAATAATATAACTGGCTGTAGGAATAGAAAGTTCTGCCAGAAACATGTTAGACATCTCTGGGGGTGCAGTTTGTTTCCCAGTTTGTTACACAGAGACCAGGGGATCAAGCAAAAATCCTAGATAACTTTTGCTGAAAATATTACATAGGAGCACATTTTCTTGCCTATACTTTGTGCCACCAGATAATAAAAGTTGTGGAATCAGCAGTGTTAAGTATCACGGAGATGGGTACTTTTATGAGCAGCCGTCTCCGCACCCGAAAATTTTTGAATTGCTTCGGCATTTTGGTATTTTTAATTATTGGGGGGCAAATCGGCCTTCATTAATGAATTGTCCCCATAGTCTATGTTTTGTTATTATTGATACTGTGGTCTTTTTAGGGGCCTATTTATTACTGTCTGCATTTTGCCAGGCTAATCAACATCTGCAGTAGCCCCTATTCATAGGGAGTCATTATTTTGACTATTATTTAAGTCATGCCAGGATGGCACATTCCAAAACAGGCTGCCCAAGCAATGACTTTCCTGCCCTAAAAGCTCCACTTGGTTATTAGAGTGGAGTAGATATTTGTACGGGCCTTGTGCGCACAATAATGCTGCCGGAGCGGGACCTAAACATCCCTCTCCTGTGATACTGTAACCCAAAAGATTCCTCTCCTATGATACTGTAACCCAAAAGATCCCTCTCCTGTGATACTGTAACCGAAAAGATCCTTCTCCTGTGAAACTGTAACCCAAAAGATCCTTCTCCTGTGATACTGTAACCCATAAGATCCCTCTCCTCTGATACTGTAACCCAAAAGATTCCTCTCCGATGATACTGTAACCTAATAAGATCCCTCTCCTCTGATACTGTAACCTATAAGATCCCTTTCCTCTGATACTGTAACCCATAAGATCCCTCTACTCTGATACTGTGAAGATCCCTCTCCTCTGATACTGTAACCCATAAGAGCCCTCTCCTCTGATACTGTAACCCATAAGATCCCTCTCCTTTGATACTGTGAAGATCCCTCTCCTCTGATACTGTGAAGATCCCTCTCCTCTGATACTGTGAAGATCCCTCTCCTCTGATACTGTGAAGATCCCTCTCCTCTGATACTGTGAAGATCCCTCTCGTCTGATACTGTAGCCAATGAGATCCCTCTCCTCTGATACTGTGACCCATAGGCTACAACAACTAACAGCATCTAAAGATGTCATTAGCTGTCAGGGTCAAGCTTCGAAAAGGTACGCTTTTAAGAACTTGAAAAAACCCAACTTCATTAAATAGGAGATATCTGTAAACTCTGTGTGTGTGTGTGTGTGTGTGTGTGTGTGTGTGTGTTTGTGTTTTGGGGGAGGGGGAATAATAACTAAGCTCTCTAATGTTTATTTGCAATTAATGTGTTACATTGTTTTTAGATGCAAACATTTTTGTGTATTGTTTTATTCAGAGTCTATATTTTTGGCAAACATTTACAGGCGCACTGTGTACACTACAAAATCTGACCAACTATTTTTAAATCCCACAGAACATCTACGTCCAGAAAAACTGTGATTTGGGGGTCAGGGGCCACAAATCACTTCAGGTTCCGGAGTTTTGTTGAAACATACAAAAAATATAATAACCAGCTCAGCCGAAAGTGTCTACTCATTACCTACACATCGTTGTGACAGCCTCTCTCTAGGCTTAACCATAATCAGACTATCAATGCACTGTGAACTAGTGACGTTATTGAGGCAAAATGTACCCCATGCCTCTGTGATATCATTACTTTCTAATAAATTGATTTGCTGGGCTGTCACAAACATTGATCCAGTTCACGAAATACCTACCTCTGCTGTACATTAGGGTAACATGTAAATTTTAAATATACCAGTTATTTCATTCAGTAGGGACGCAATACTGTATGTGCTTTGTTGTTATACATGGATAACATAAGGTGCACTGAATGTATAATGACACCGCCAGTCCTATATGGTCCATTACAGATCCAATAAAAATCAACCAATTGATCCTTTATGAAATCAATGTCAGAAGAATCATAAACCAGGAGAAAATGATGATTCTTAATTTAAATTCCCTGCAGATTCCGATAATTTTTTTATTGCACCTACATGCGTGACCGGGCCGCTCACAAGCCACATATAATCCAGATTTTAATAACACATCGTGCCTGGGAATGACAGATTACTTTCAGCCTGTGACCATTTTTATTTGGTTTGTACAGGAATGATTAACCGTTCTCGCTGTATATTAGCTCTTAAGACCATATAGGCTGCGATATAAAATCTCAACAAGTGACCTGAACGGCCTTGAAAACCTCATATAAAATATCGATGCAGAATTTATACCTCAATCTCGCAGCCTTTGAATTATAATGGTGATAAATCGTCGTATTGATCGTGCGGTGGCCATGTTCTGTACATTCACAATTTTTTGATCAGGAGAGGTGACAAAATATGCCAGATATTGAGCCACAAACATCCATTCAGCCGGCACTTCTCAACATGTTCTGCGAGGGAACCCAGGGAGCATGGGAAAAATTAAACGTTGCAGGAGATTTCCAGGCAGACAAGATATTATTCATGTAAGGTGTAAGTACACACTCACACATTTATACAATACACAAGTATACAGTTTGTTTAGCCACAGTTATTCTTCCTGAAGGTTTATGTTTGGATAAGGATCATATTTTTCAGGGATCCATACAACAGAATTTATTTTTTCATTCTGTGTAACTAGGGAGGCCAATACCGGGCCTTTTTGTCAAAATCGGGTATTGTGATTGAAAAATTATCAATCCCGGGATTTCCAGTATACCCGGGACTGGGATGAAGATTTTAAAATTAAAATCTTCAGTGCTTCCCCCACCCCCCTTCCCGGACCCGTCCAGCCCACGGAACTACTCACCATCTTCTGGTAGTGCAGGTGGGTTCACTTGCTGCAGGTGGTGATCGGTGAGGTGCAGTCCAGGCAGCGCAGGCGGCAAACTGCGCAGCGCTACCTTTGACTTCACGTCAAGCTGCGCAGTGTGCACAGCATGGGGCAGGGGGGGCCGGAAGTAGGGAGCTGGGCAGCTGGTTGCCTGTAATCCCTTCTCGTCTTGTCCAGTGGCTCAAATTCTGACAATACCAAATAGAATATAATACGATTATTAGAGCTGCTGCCACAACATGCAGTTTAAGGGACAGAGCAGACCTACTGCACATGCCCAGTGGTAGCAGCTAATTCTACCTAGTTTGCAGTGTGTGATCTAAGTCCACAATCAGTACATTGGACAAGAGAGTAGCTACCAGGAAGAAGACACAGGAGCATTACCATGAGGTGGGAGAATGTGTGCTTAGAAAGTGCAGTACTGAATCCATTATGTTTGTGTATTTATGTATTATTTAAATACGTATGCTACAGCCTATACTATTGCGTTCGATATTAATACTGTATTCCATACATTATCCAGTGTATAAAAAGACCAATGTTTACATTAATATCCACGGTTGTTACTCGGTTCTTCTACCACTCTCCCAGACTCCCACACTTGCTCCAATGTTCCGCAGAGTGGGAGATTGTGGATTGCATTTGGAAAAATCCTTCTAGAAATCCTGCATTTGCCACTGTTTTCATAAAGGAACCCCCCTAAAATCTCATCAGATGACCTTCTGGCAATCAATTAACAAATACTAAATATGGTTTAAATAGCAAATGCCCAATGGCTCGCAAGCCCGTGTCTTCCTTATCAAACCTTTCTGGTGATATCCCAGTGGTATATACCGTGAGTGCGGACCAAGCAAAGGACTGCAATCCAACCACTTAGCCTCAGAAAGCTTCAGGCTTCTTTGCACCTCTCCTTCCCCAATCCAATGTTAAGAGAAGATGACCCCTGCATATAATCCCCCCCCCCCCCCCCGCCAAACTGTTTTTTTTGTTTTTTAAACATGTCAGTCCTAACTACAAAATGCAACAACCAGCCAGATTTATATACACAACTTAGCATACCACTTACCCAGGAAGGGGTGGTTGAGTTATTAATGCATAAAACCATATTAAACATTCTTCCAAAAGCAGAGGAGACGAGAATGATGTAGGTGCAAAAATAAATGGAAATAGAGACTTTATATTTACAAACACGACTTTGCATTTTCATTGAAAAAAATAACAGACTCGTCAAATCCATGGACATCTTCCAGTTGGTCTGCGAGACGCACACACCCTCACAGTCCTCAGCAATTTCATTGTCTTGGCAGCGCTGGGCTTCTGGCTGAAGATACAAACATCCCACAAAGACCTCCTACCCACTGAATACAGAGAGGAGATGATTATGTATTTACACAATAGAAAATGTGCATTTGCCGGTTTATTACTGGTGTGGGATCACAGCTTCAGATGTGCTGCATATTGCAGTAATATCAGCCTGACACGCACACACACAGCGCGTCTTTATCTGAGCTACATCCCAGAGAGGCATCATCGGAGAGCTGGATTCACATTAGTGACAGAGTTTAAAGGGGACAATGACCACTTTTTTAAAAATTTATTTATTACAATACCCCAATTCGCAATAAACGGATTTGTACACAATAATCAAACTTTTATGCTGCCTTCTTGTGGAAAAATAAAATATATATTAGAGTTATTCGTAAGATCTCTCTGGTGAGCAGTCTGTATGTAGACAGGTGAATTTTAAAAATCAGAAGATTGAGGGTCAGATTTCTTAAGCCTGGTGAATTGATAAAGTGGAAGGTGCTGGCCCTAACCAATATGATGCCCCAGGCAAGATTTTGACTGGTGCCCCCTAGCGCCGCCGATAGTTCTGCAGGAGATGCCTGGCATGAGTCAGCTGGCAGCTCTGCTAACGTCGGACGCCTTTTGTTTACGTAAATGCATCTTATTTGCATTACTATCTGGCTAGGAAGCACAAGCAACGTTTGCTGATTAAAATGATATGCAGCATGCCTATATTCTGTGTGCGACTGCGGCTGTATCTGCAAACGAAATGCTACATTACAGTGATTTCCAGGAATACACTGCAATGTAGCATTTCATATGCAGATACAGCCAGTCACACACAGAATATAGGCATGCCACATATCATTTTAATCAGCAGAAGCTGCTGGTGCCCCATAGCATACCAAATGCCCTAGGCATTTGCCTAGTTTGCCTATGCCTAAGGCCGGCTCTGGTGATAACGCACCAGCCAATCAGCTCCTAACTACCATGTTACAGGCTGGGTTTGAAAAATGACAGTTAAGAGCTGATTGGCTGGTGCGTTATCACCTTCCACTTTATCACTTCACCAGGCTTAATAAATCTGCCCCTGAGCTCCTTGTGGCTCTTCTCCGATGAATGGATACATTGCAAGAGGACATAGATTACAAATGTAACATTAAACCTGCAGAGTAAAGGGCCCCATATACTACCGCGACATGTACGTCTGACATGTCGCGGGCGAACACCCCCGGCAGCCTCCCGGGGGGCAGGATCGTCCAAGATACATCGTATGCTGTCCTTTTGCATACGATGTATCTTGGGCGATCCCAGCCATTCCTGCGGGGTCGGACCAGATTGAATGTGCAGCACATTCAATCTGCAGGATCCGATCCGATGCTCATGGGAACGCGCATCGGACTGGATCAGAAACGGTATCCGTTTGGATGGTCGTCCATGTTATGGTCGACATTCATTAGATCAACCACTATTGGTCGACAATGACATGGTCGACATGGACACCTGATCGATGCATGAAAATGGTGGACACATGAAAAGGTCGACATGAGTTTATAAAAACAAATTCATTTGGGGAACTTTTCCATACTTTCCGATCCATGTGGACTATGATTGGGAACGGTAATCTGTGCGGAGACGCGGTGCACTAATTGGGGTTCCCAGTCACTTTCCGCAGAAAACGACACCAAAAAAAGTGAAAAAACTCTTGTCGACCCTTCCATGTGTCGACCATTTTCACGTGTCGACCATTTGTCCATGTCGACCAATAGTGGTCGACCTAATGACTGTCGACCATAACATGGTTGACCATTGATACCGGAACCATCAGAAATATCTCCAAAATGGCCGATTTTATCAGATATATCGGGCCGAATGCCTGAAATCGGATGAAATCGGGCATTATCGTCCTAGTGCAGGGGTGGGGAACACTAGAGAAATAGTGTTTTTTCTCCCCTCAGAGGTGTACCTAGGAAGCTGGTCCTTTTTTACTGCGCAAATACTGTTTTGTTACATATCTTCTTTGGCATCTGTATACCTGGCACTGTGAGGGGCATTTGTATACCTGGCACTGTGAGGGGCATTTGTATACCTGGCACTGTGGGGGTCATTTGTATACCTGGCACTGTGAGGGGCATCTGTATACCTGGCACTGTGAGGGGCATCTGTATACCTGGCACTGTGAGGGGCATCTGTGTACCTGGCACTGTGAGGGGCATTTGTGTACCTGGCACTGTGAGGGGCATTTGCATACCTGGCACTGTGGGGGCATCTGTATACCTGGCACTGTGAGGGGCATTTGTATACCTGGCACTGTGAGGGGCATTTGTATACCTGGCACTGTGAGGGGCATTTGTATACCTGGCACTGTGGGGGCATTTGTATACCTGGCACTGTGGGGGCAATTGTGGATCTGGCACTGCACTATTGGGGGCATATGTGTATCACGTCCCATTTTAATTGGCCACAGCCATTTTTTTTGGTGCGCTCGCCTCCGGCGTGCACACACAGTGCCTCTACGGGGCAGACCTACTGGGGGGCAGGGTCATTTTATACTTTGAGAATTTTTGTATGGCCCTCAAAGGATTTTCTAAATATCCAATTGGCCCTCGGTAGAAAAAAGGTTCCCCACCCCTGTCCAAGTGTTTAGGGCCCTTAACAGATGACTGACTGTTGTGTAATGTGTAACGTGTAACTCCCAAATATTTAGAATGAAACAGTGAGCGGATGTTTCAGAGTTTTATTGCAGGTCTATGGAGCTGTTCCGGTCATATAAATCTGTTTGGTGACACAGGCTCAGTGTGACATGACCTAGCTGCAAAACACATCCAGAGATCTGTAGCAAACCGCTGTTATACTTGAAAACTTCCGACAGATTGGAACACGAAGTCTGGCATTTTGTGATCAACTCTTAAAACTCAAAAAACATTTTGTTCTTAGCTAGTGATAGAGCAGAATAATGACAGAGGGCCATATTCAACAAAAAACTGCAAAACTTCAACTCCTTCCAATAGCATGCAGGGGGCCACCAAGTTCAAGGCAAGGCCGCCCCACATGCCAGGTACTCCCCCCCCCCGCTAAAATGCCGGAGCTTAGCAATCTAAGTCCTCGCAGCATGCGCAGAAGTACGAAAATCCCTGATTAGTGAATTCTGCACCTCAGCGACTCATGATGATTCGAGCCCGTAGTGCCATAAACAGTTATGGGGTCGCTCCAAGGTAGGTAGCTCTTAGCTTAGACATATTGTAGTAAGGAGCCATTATCATGTGGCTCCTTGCTGGTTAATCTTAGACCCAGATTGGGGTAATGGAGGTGTGATGCCCCTGGACTGGCTGAGCTGGATGGCCTTAGTGTGGCATACCTTTACATTCTACTAACACTTTTCACTTATTAATTTTTTAACACTATTTCTCTATTTTAATTGCATTTCATTTTTGTATCACTTTCTCTATAGCTTCGGCTTCCTAAATACTAATTTATTAACACTATAGTTTTATCACTGGTATGCCACGCTGGGCTTTCTGGCTTATGCTGGTGTTTTGGGGTGCCACACCCTGCACCTAGATATAGCGCTAGGGACCCCAAATATACAGAGACGCCTTGATGCGGCTTTGGGGCTTATTCACACATTTGCTCAAATATGTGTAACGAAGATCTCTGAATTCTGTTATCATGTGGAATTTATATCTGGTTACTGTTATCATCCAGGGTGCTGGGGGAAACAAATGCCTTTTTTTCTTGCTTAGAAATACCCCTTCATTTCGAGCACCTGAATGATATTACTAAGCTAATTGAGCATCTACATATATATATATATATATATATATATATATATATATATATATATATATAAAAACAGTGGGAGACAAGAGGTAATAGAAGGTGCTTTCCCAATAGTGACAATACTGCGGTCAGTGGAGCCCTGGACTCTGGATGACTTAGCAGATGGCGTATTAGAATATCCAAGATGAAAGTCTCTGGTTGGTGTACTGTAGGTGCCTGAACATTTTCTACTGGCTACTAAAAGTTCCCTTTAAACTATTTCCTTCCCAAACGCACCTGACCTACAGATTAGTGTGGTATAGAAGATCTCCTGCACAGTAATTAGATAGACAGTCATTAGGTAGACCCCATATGGTCGACAGGGTCAAAGGTCAATATGGTAATAGTTGGCAAAGAAAAGGTTGACACAAGTGTTTTTGGTGTCATGTTTCATGGTATGTGACCACAAATATTGCAAATGTAGACCCTTGTGGGATCGCCACGCTTCGGGCAGGTTAATATTCCCAATCGTAGTCCACGTGGATGGTAAATCAAGCAAAAGTTGAAAGCTAAGCGAGAACCCCCCCATATGTGTCAACCTTTTGACCCTGCTGACCTGATGCATGTCGATATATTGACTGTCTATCTATGCAGTATAGATCTATCATCCAGATACCCCTCTACAGATGTGTCCTCGTACACGGTGGCTCCAGCCGCACCAAAACAGCCCCCACTCCTTGCGCCGGGTTCTGGATGACTCGGCCACTCACAGCATCTTTTTTGCTTACAACGCGAGTCCTATTCACATACATAAAACAACTGGAAACCACAGGACTGCTCTGCTAGATTACACTAATCTATTTGATGTGCGACATTTGTACATCTGTATGTGATACCCCTTTCACACTGCACAAATAACCCAGTATTGACCCGGCATATTGCCAGGTCGATACGGGTCAGTGTGCGGTGTGAAAGCACCATGTCGGAAATCCCGGGTCGCCTGACCCGGCAATTCAACCCGGGATTAAAGCAGTGTTATACCCGGGTTGAATACCGGGTCAATGGTAGCGTAAACGGGCTCCCGGGTCGATGCGACTCGGGACCCGTTCACAACAACAGGGAGAGGCGGCACAGAGATGATCTCATCTCCAAGCGCAGCCTCCGCCCCCACTGCTGGCTCCGCCCCATGCTGCTATGGCAACCCGCTCGGCATATTGCCGGGTCGGGGAAGCCAGTAGCAGCTTCCAATGCCAGATCCCACCCGGGAAGGACCCGTTTTCCAATTCCCGGGTGTGATCCGGCATTGGCGGTGTGAAAGGGGTATGAATGAGTCAGACTCTGTATATGCAGTGCTGCGATGCAGCAGCTGCGTCCTTCTCTCACATCAAGTTCCGTTGTGCTTCATCTGCGACTTTGTGCGTGCTTGTAACTAATTCCTGTACAGTTAAATTTGCAGCCCGGTGCGTCTAGTGCACTGTGACATCTGGCCACAGATGCGCCTTCGATGGGAATGAGATGCAAAAATGGTAGCCTGTCTACAACTCTGGGAGTGCCTCAGTCACACCCGGCGTCTTGTGCATTATATGGTAGGTGTCAAGTAGGTGCAATTCCTGAAACTCTGCAAAATTAATGAATTCATTATATACTTATCTTACTTTCTTAGGGGGCGGACAATTCTCATCATTATTGACCTTCCTGAGAGCCACACTCCGAACATCTGGGCAAATGATTATACCTAGCAACTGAATTTGGGCAAGTCTGATTTCCCATGTCTTCGGTTCAGTGTAAAACGTACAGTATGCTTCTGGAGCTGGCCAATCAGAGTGCAGGTATGTTTGTGATGATGTAAGGCGATGGATCCTCAGCAGATCTGTGCTTCAGATAGGTGACCTCTCACTCTTTTCTGTTCTTCTATATATAGGAAGGCATTGCAACGTGGAGTATTGCCTTTAAAAGACCACTGCATACAAATCACTCCTAATGTACCTTCCCAGTCCATGGGGCAAATTAAAAACGGGACGATGAAGTCGATTTCTATCACGCGATATAAAATCTCTCTGAGGCAGCGGGGCTGCATTGGTGAGAGTTAACTTACCCTTTTCCAGGACAAGACTCAGGGGGATGAGCCAAAAGTTACCCAGTGAGCCGGTACACGCATGCTCAGACTGGGTTCTCCATTCCATGTCAAAAATAATAACAATAATGTATTTATTTCCAGTTATTTATATAGCGCACACATATTCCGCAGCGCATTACAGGGAATATTTGGCCATTCACATCAGTCCCTGCCCCAGTGGAGTTTACAATCTATATTCCCTACCACATGTACCCAAACACATTCACACTAGGGTTAATTTTTGTTGGGAGCCAATTACCCTACCAGTATATTTTTGGATTGTGGGAGGGACAGGCCCGGCGACAGGGGGGGTCAAAGGGGACACCTGTACCGGGCCCCGAGGGTTGGAGGGGCCCCATGAATCAGGGAAATAAAATATAGGACGCACTGCCAATTTGAAGTGAATGCCTGCCCAGCTGCCAGTCACCTAAAATATTAATTAAGTGTCCAGTCAGAAGCCGAAATACCTCCTTCCGCGCCTCCCCCTCCTTACCCTGTCACTTGGTATGGTCCCATACCGTGGCACCAACGTTGTGACGTCATGACGCTGGCCCGCCGGCACTTCCCTGTCTCCTGCCTCCGCTGAGCAGTCGTCCAGAAGCTGTGCACAACCTCCCGCTGCCGGCCTGGCCACTGGTGTGTGACACTCGGAGGGAGAAGATTGCAGCAGCTTCCCCGCAGTGCTACACACGAGAGAGACACCCTAGCTGTGGTGACAGTGAGTCCTTCCTGGACAGTTTATGTCTGCTTCACAGTATGTGTGTGTGTGTATACAGTATATGTGATGTGTATGTATGTAGGGATGTGTATGAGTGTGTTTGTGCTCCAGTAACGGACACAGTGCACTTTTGTTGTGTGTTTTCCATCTATGTATTGTAGTGTTTCAGTATATGCACAAATCTAGTGCCTTGTATTTGGTGATGCCTGTATTGGCACATGACGGTTAAAGATATTTAGGGAGTGGGACGGAGGGGAGGGGGGCCCCAGAGATATCAGTGTAACGGGCCCCAAGATTTCTGTTGCCGGCCCTGGGGAGGGAACCGGAGTACCCGGAGGAAACCCACGCAAGTACGGGGAGAATATACAAACTCCACACAGTTAGGGCCACACTGGGAATTGAACCCATGACCTCAGTGCTGTGAGGCAGTAATGCTAACCATTACACCAACAATAATAATAATAAAAAATAATAATAAGTAGAATAACGCTAATAAATGTGTAAATATAAAAATAAGTTTCATTCAAACTTAGACTAAAGAGATTTTTATCTCTTATCAATATCGTGAGATGGGGATAACTAAACAGGGACTGTGTTGGCACATGTAGCATGGCAATGCATCTGACACAGTCTTTCATAAGTTTTGCAAGAAGAAGCCATTGCCGTGACCCCTTGGTACATAGGGTGTCTTTAGCCTTAAAAAAAAGACCTCCATCATTATATCACTTACAGTTTAGTAAATATTTGGACTCCAACCCCAGTGTGCGATGACATCCTGTGTAACAGCGCAGCAATGGCGTAACACGTAGACTGCATTGCTGTAACATCTCACCTCTATGAAATAGCCGCTTTCAAATCAAACCGGGATTTGCACACTATTTTGCTCTTCTTTACTCTTGGATATGACACAAACCTCCACTCGGGGAACATGTCCCCTTCATATGGGTGGGTGTGGTCACACTCTGGAGGCGTGCTCCTTATTACACTCAGGTCCCCTCCAATCACACTTTCACCATAGCCCTACTTTACAGATCAGCAGAGAGTGGGACATAACGCCCATAGGAATCGGGACAAAGCTGGCTAAGGAGCAATTGGATCCTTTCATTTGCAGGCACCGCTGTGATACCTCCGTAGAGAAAGCTGCTAGATTTCAAGTGGCCTGGTTTTGCCTTACAACTAACTGACATTTTAAATCTAGCAACTATCTCACCATAAGTAGTCTGGTTCTGCCCCTTTAAATCTAGTGACTATAGGGTGCATTTACTAAGCACTGGACGGAGATAAAGTACCAGCCAATCAGCTCCTAACTGCCATGTCACAAGCGGTGTTTGAAAAATGACAGTAAGAAGCTGGTTGGATTCACCAGAACCGCACCACTGCCCGCAAACTACATTGTGGCCATGGCTTTCCTGCTCAAATTGAGAGGCATGCGAAGTGCACATTCAGCGCCGCCACAGGACAATGAAAACAAACACCTCTGCCTAATGACATGCTGAAAGGCACAGACAGACAACAGACTGACGCAACTAATGCACTTGGAAAAAAGTTGCAGGAGGGCACTAATAAGTCAGGAAATTAAATCAACCTGCAGGCAGAAAACGCCTAAACTAAATTGCCGTTCCTCAGCCTGTATCCCAGAAATTACAGTTATGCACTGTTTGCTGTGGATTACAAGAGAAATCTCATTAATTGCTCTGCATTGGGTATCGCTTTACACTCCTGTTATTCATACCCTGCCAACATGAGTTCTGCATTACAAGGCAAAGATAGCTGAAATGATGACCTCTATATACATGCATTATTTCATACTTATTGTTCCTTGTAAGACGAAAGCTGCGCATTTGATCTTGTTTCAAAAGTAGCAAGAAGCAGATGAGTTACATAATTGGCCGCCGTAGATGAATCAGTCAAATACACAATTTACAATTCCTGTCAGCAGCTATTGCACATTTTCAGGGGAACATTGCCTTTATTGGAAAAACATCAAAGATTTTCCTAGATGACACTATTCATGAGACAGCTGAAGCCAAGATCCTAATGACAGCCTGTTTTTCTGAGAGTGAAGAATGCAGAGGCCGAGCGTCGGAGAAAAACTCCATTCTGACATGAAAGCAAATACTTCACCTCCTGCATCACTCAATATCCAGTCTATGGTTATAATGCGTAACTCATAGGCTTTCTGACCCTTCCATAAACACCAGCACCGGGAAACATAATTACGGTGGCATCCTTACCGAGGTAGAACATAGGACACGTCTTTAGCGTATACAATTAGAAAGAAGCGCAATTAAAAATAAATAAAAAGTTCCACGAAATACGCAGCTCGTTCCCCATTTGGCTGCAAAACTAAGCGCGTTTCAGTAGATGACACAGACAGATCAATAACTATTAATCAGACGGGTGTGGTATGTTAGACAGACCAGACTTCGGTCGACAGTGTCTAGGTCGACCACTATTGGTCGACAGTAAGTAGGTCGACATGGGTTCTAGGTCAACAGGGACTCTAGGGAGTCCATTCTATTCAGCGACAGTTGAATAGCGCCGGGAGTTAGATCCCGGCACAATTCAATACAGCGCCAAGTGACACCAATTGTCGGGAATTCTTCTCTCACCCCCGGGGGATGAGAGAAGAAACCCGACAAAAGTGCTGCCGAGCGGCCGGCGCGAGGCGGATTCTGTCGGGAAGTTTAGTCGGAGAATGCCCATTCTCCCGACAATTCAACCTGTTAAGTCAGCGAATGGGCCTTCGCCGACTTAACTTGAGCTGAATTGAATAGCGACGGGAGCTAAATCCCGGCGCTATTCAACTGTCGCTGAATAGAATTGACTCCTAGGTTGACATGTACTAAGTCGACATGAAAAAAGGTCGACATGAGTTTTTTTTTAAATGGTGTCGATTTCTTCGTAGAGTGACCAGGAACCCCAATTAGTGCACCGTGTCCCCTCGCTTCGGACACGGTGCCTCGCTCCGCTACGGCTGCGCTCAGCACAGGTTACCATTCACAACTGTAGTCCATGTGGATCGTAAAGTATGAAAAAGTTAAAAAAATTGAAAAAAAAACAAAAACAAAAAAACTTATGTCGACCTTTTGTCACGTTGACCTAGAAACCATGTCGACCTGCTTACTGTCGACCAACAGCTGTCGACCTAGACATTGTCGACATACGTCTTGTCGACGTAGAGACTGGATCCTGAATCAGACAATGAAATCAAGGAAACAAATAGAACATGTGTAAAACAAAGTCTGCATGGTGGAAGATTGTGCGCCCCGTACCAAAATTCTGTAATACGTATCCACCGTGTAGCTGGCCTGGCCATTATAACACCCCTCTGCCTTTCTGAAGCTTTCTCTAGTGATTATATAGTGGGTCTTTGTTATAGTAACCAATCACAATATTCCTATTTGTACACACGGAGAGATCCGTGCTTAAAATCTAAGCAATCTTGCTAGATTGCTTAGATTTTAAGCACGGATCTGCCGTGTGTATTACCTCCACCGATAGCTCAATCTAGCGGGTCGCTCACTTCACCGTTGTGCGAAGTGAGCGGCCCTCGTCGGCTTTCCCCCCTCGCTCATCACATCGCGCTGTGCTGAGCGGGGTGAGAGATGTGTGCTGAGCGGTCTGTGTTAAGATCGCTCAGCACACATCTCTCCCGTGAGTACCCCCCTTTACTATGATGTAAGCATTACGACAGTCAGAATGTTACATTTCCAGTTAGTAAACGTTACTTAGTATCATGGTGTTTATATGATAATTGGACTTCGCACTACTATAGAAGTTAATTTTCCTTCGACAAGAAGCTTAATATATAATTTTCTCTCAACATGTACATAAGACAAATTACAAAAGCGTAGAACCCCCAAAATGGTCAGTATGTCTAAAGGGGGGATTCACTTGTTTTTGGGCACTCGCAGCTCCCATCTAAAGTTACGGGAGCTATTCTATTGTTTGCAATACTTTGTATCGGTTTATCTGCTTTACGCCTCTAAACCCGGTGCATTTGGGCACAACATGCACGATAAGTAACGGTTACCCGCGGCACTCGTGCCCACCTACAGAACAATTAAATATCGCTCATTGGGGGCCATTACTTTCCCCCAAAAGAGTCTATTCAATTCCTGTTGGATCCTCTCCGACGGAGAGGATCAAACAGTGCAGTATTCAATTTCCGGGCATTTCCGACTGTTTTGAAGTCTGATCCGCATTCTTGAAAACGGGCCAAAAACCTGTCGGAAATGCCCGCAAAATCCAACAAAATATGTGGATCCGCGGCTAATCTGTCGATCCACGTGTTTTCCGTCAAGTCGAAAAACGGCAACTCCATTGAATAGGTCGAATCCTCATCTAGTGATGTGCACCGGACATTTTTCGGGTTTTGTGTTTTGGTTTTGGATTCGGTTCCGCGGACGTGTTTTGGATTCGGACACGTTTTGGCAAAACCTCCCTTTAAAATTTTTTTGTCAGATTCGGGTGTGGTTTGGATTCGGGTGTTTTTTTACAAAAACCCCTCAAAACCAGCTTAAATCATAGAATATGGAGGTAATTTTGATCCCATAGTATTATTAACCTCAATAACCATAATTTCCACTCATTTTCAGTCTATTCTGAGCACCTCACAATATTATTTTTAGTCCTAAAATTTGCACCGAGGTTGCTGGATGACTAAGCTAAGCGACCCAAGTGGCCGACACAAACACCTGGCCTATCTAGGAGTGGCACTGCAGTGTCAGACATGATGGCACTTCGAAACATAGTCCCCAAACAGCACATGATGGGAAGAAAAAAAAAAAAAAAAAAAAAAAGAGGTGCACCAAGGTCGCTGGATGGCTAAGCTAAGCGACCCAAGTGGCCGACACAAACACCTGACCCATCTAGGAGTGGCACTGCAGGGTCAAGCAGGATGGCACTTCAAAAAATAGTCCCCAAACAGCACATGATACAAAGAAAAAAAGAGGTGCACCAAGGTCGCTGGATGACTAAGCTAAGTGACCCAAGTGGCCGACACAAACACCTGACCCATCTAGGAGTGGCACTGCAGTGTCAGACAGGATGGCACTTCGAAAAATAGTCCCCAAACAGCACATGATGCAAAGAAAAATGAAAGAAAAAAAGAGGTGCAAGACCCTTATGTTGTATAAACAGGACATGTACACTTTAACAAACCCATAATTTCAGCCACAGGGTCTGCCACACGACTGTGACTGAAATGACTGGTTGGTTTGGGCCCCCACCAAAAAAGAAGCAATCAATCTCTCCTTGCACAAACTGGCTCTACAGAGGCAAGATGTCCACCTCCTCCACATCGTCCGATTCATCACCCCTTTCACCATGTACATCCCCCTCCTCACAGATTATTAATTCATCCCCACTGGAATCCACCATCTCAGGGCCCTGTGTACTTTCTGGAGGCAATTGCTGGTGAATGTCTCCACGGAGGAATTGATTATAATTCATTTTGATGAACATCATCTTCTCCACATTTTCTGGAAGTAACCTCGTATGCCGATTGCTGAGAAGGTGAGCGGCTGCACTAAACACTCTTTCGGAGTACACACTGGAGGGGGGGCAACTTAGGTAAAATAAAGCCAGTTTGTGCAAGGGCCTTCAAATTGCCTCTTTTTCCTGCCAGTAAATGTACGGACTGTCTGACGTGCATTTTTGGATGTGGTCACTCATATAATCCTCCACCATTCTTTCAATGGTGACAGAATCATATGCAGTGACAGTAGACGACATGTCAGTAATCGTTGGCAGGTCCTTCAGTCCGGACCAGATGTCAGCACTCGCTCCGGACTGCCCTGCATCACCGCCAGCGGGTGGGCTCAGAATTATTAGCCTTTTCCTCGCAGCCCCAGTTGTGGGAGAATGTGAAGGCGGAGCTGTTAACGGGTCACGTTCCGCTTGACTTGACAATTTTCTCACCAGCAGGTCTTTGAACCTCTGCAGACTTGTGTCTGCCGGTAAGAGAGATACAACGTAGGTTTTAAATCTAGGATCGAGCACGGTGGTCAAAATGTAGTGCTCTGATTTCAACAGATTGACCACCCGTGAATCCTGGTTAAGCGAATTAAGGGCTCCATCCACAAGTCCCACATGCCTAGCAAAATCGCTCTATTTTAGCTCCTCCTTCAAATCTTTCCAGCTTCTTCTGTAAAAGCCTGATGAGGGGAATGACCTGACTCAGGCTGGCAGTGTCTGAACTGACTTCACGTGTGGCAAATTCAAAGGGTTCCAGAACCTTGCACAACGTTGAAATCATTCTCCCCAGCGCTTGAGTCAGGTGCATTCCCCCTCCTTTGCCTATATCGTAGGTAGCTGTATAGGCTTGAATGGCCTTTTGCTGCTCCTCCATCCTCTGAAGCATATAGAGGGTTGAATTCCACCTCGTTACCACCTCTTGCTTCGGATGATGGCAGGGCAGGTTCAGGAGTGTTTGCTGGTCCTCCAGTCTTCGGCACGCGGTGGCTGAATGCCAAAAGTGGGCCGCAATTTTTTTGGCCACCGACAGCATCTCTTGCACGCCCCTGTCATTTTTAAAAAAATTCTGCACCACCAAATTCAATGTATGTGCAAAACATGGGATGTGCTGGAATTTGCCCACATGTAATGCACGCACAATATTGGTGGCGTTGTCCGATGTCACAAATTCCCAGGAGAGTCCAATTGGGGTAAGCCATTCTGCGATGATGTTCCTCAGTTGCCGTAAGAGGTTGTCAGCTGTGTGCCTCTTCTGGAAAGCAGTGATACAAAGCGTAGCCTGCCTAGGAACGAGTTGGCGTTTGCGAGATGCTGCTACTGGTGCCGCAGCTGCTGTTCTTGCTGCGGGAGTTAATACATCTACCCAGTGGGCTGTCACAGTCATATAGTCCTGAGTCTGCCCTGCTCCACTTGTCCACATGTCCGTGGTTAAGTGGACATTGAGTACAACTGCATTTTTTAGGACACTGGTGACTCTTTTTCTGACGTCTGTGTACATTCTCGGTATCGCCTGCCTAGAGACATGGAACCTAGATGGTATTTGGTACCGGGGACACACTACCTCAAGAAATTCTCTAGTTCCCTGTGATTTAACGGTGGATACCGGAAACACGGTTTTCACCACACAGGCTGCCAAGGCCTGAGTTATCCGCTTTGCAGCAGGATGACTGCTGTGATATTTCATCTTCCTCGCAAAGGACTGTTGGACAGTCAATTGCTTACTGGAAGTAGTACAAGTGGTCTTCCGACTTCCCCTCTGGGATGACGATCGACTCCCAGCAGCAACAACAGCAGCGCCAGCAGCAGCAGGCGTTACATTCATGGATGCATCGGAGCAATCCCAGGCAGGAGAGGACTCATCAGACTTGACAGTGACATGACCTGCAGGACTGGCTTTCCTGTGTAAGGAGGAAATTGACACTGAGGGAGTTGGTGGTGTAGTTTGCAGGAGCTGGGTTACAAGAGGAAGGGATTTAGTTGTCAGTGGACTGCTTCCGCTGTCACCCAAAGTTTTTGAACTTGTCAATGACTTCTGATGAATGCGCTCCAGGTGACGTATAAGGGAGGATGTTCCTAGGTGGTTAACGTCCTTACCCCTACTTATTTCAGCTTGACAAAGGCAACACACGGCTTGACACCAGTTGTCCGCAGTTCTGTTGAAATAATTCCACACCGAAGAGATGATTTTTTTTGTAATTTGACCAGGCATGTCAATGGCCATATTCGTCCCACGGACAACAGGTGTCTCCCCGGGTGCCTGACTTAAACAAACCACCTCACCATCAGAATCTTCCTTGTCAATTTCCTCCTCAGCGTCAGTAACACCCATATCCTCATCCTGGTGTACTTCAACAGTGACATCTTCAATTTGACTATCAGGAACTGGACTGCGGGTGCTCTTTCCAGCACTTGCAGGGGGCGTGCAAATGGTGGAAGGCGCCACCTCTTCCCGTCCAGTGTTGGGAAGGTCAGGCATCGCAACCGACACAATTGGACTGTCCTTGGGGAATTGTGATTTAGAAGAACGCACAGTTCTTTGCTGTGCTTTTGCCAGCTTAAGTCTTTTCATTTTTCTAGCGAGAGTATGAGTGCTTCCATCCTCATGTGAAGCTGAACCACTAGCCATGAACATAGGACAGGGCCTCAGCCGTTCCTTGCCACTCCGTGTCGTAAATGGCATATTGGCAAGTTTACGCTTCTCATCAGACGATTTTAATTTTGATTTTTGGGTCATTTTACTGAACTTTTGTTTTTTGGATTTTACATGCTCTCTACTATGACATTGGCCATCGGCATTGGCAGACGACGGTGATGGCATTTCATCGTCTCGGCACTGACTAGTGGCAGCAGCTTCAGCACGAGGTGGAAGTGGATCTTGATCTTTCCTTATTTTACCCTCCACATTTTTGTTCTCCATTTTTTAATGTGTGGAATTATATGCCAGTAATATATCAATAGCAATGGCCTACTGTACCGTACTGCTATATATTATATACTGGTGGTCAGCAAAATTATGCACTGTCCTACTACTATATATATTATATATATATATATATATATATATATATATATATTGCGTACAACTTAAATGCACCACAGGTATGGATGGATAGTATACTTGACGACACAGAGGTAGGTAGAGCAGTGGCCTACTGTACCGTACTGCTATATATTATATACTGGTGGTCAGCAAAATGATGCACTGTCCTCCTACTATATAGTACAATGCAGCACAGATATGGAGCGTTTTTCAGGCAGAGAACGTATAATACTGGTGGTCACTGGTCAGCAAAACTCTGCAGTGTACTCCTCCTATATAATACTGGTGGTCCCCAGTCCCCACAATAAAAGTAGTGTGAGCACAGATATTTGCAACACACTGAGCACAGATATGGAGTGTTTTTCAGGCAGAGAACGTAGATATTTGCAGCACACTGAGCACAGACATTTGCAGCACACTGAGCACAGATATTTGCAGCACACTGAGCACAGATATTTGCAGCACACTGTACAAAGAAAGAACTGAAAGGACGCAGACATGTCCTCTCGCTATCATCTGCAAAGCACGAGTGAAAATGGCGGCGACGCGTGGCTCCTTATATAGAATACGAATCTCGCGAGAATCCGACAGCGGGATGATGACGTTCGGACGCGCTCTGGTTAACAGAGCAAGGCGGGAGGATCCGAGTCTGCCTCGGAACCGTGTAATATGGGTGAAGTTCGGGGGGGGGTTCGGATTCCAAGGAACCGAACCCGCTCATCACTAGATTTGACCAAAAAAAAGTCGGAAAATTCCTACAGGCATTGAATAGACCCCTATGGGTCAATTCATATATATGCACAAGGGAAAACGGGTGAGACCTTAAGTGCCGCTAGAAGATTTTCAGTAATTCAGGTTCAATTTTTAAAGCATTTTCCAATACTTGTCATCATACTTTAATCAATAAAAACCATTGTACCATCCCAGACACTACAGCTGCACTACCAGCCATGGGGAAAAATTATTATTGCACCTCCAGTGCCACTAACCAGTGCCTAGGAGGCAAAAAAAAAAAAAAAAAAATATATATATATATTTTTTTTTTATAGAGAAGCTGAGGCTGTGGTCTCACAATGGGACACCATCTCAGCTACATACAGAGTATATTAGTCATATTCCCGAGAAATGAGAATATAAAAAAAACCAACATTATTAAAGACACTAATTACAGGCTGCAACGATTCTTCCACTTCCCGCTCCCTATAATGATACCTTGATATGTGTCAGTCACTCTCGCCTCTGTACTTATAATGAAGGCAAACCAATGTCAGCTCCTATAATTAACTTCAATATTTAAAATCAACATCAATTTGTAATAAATATGTTAACTGCCAAGGTGATACTGATTTCATTAGCGTACTAATGTCACTTACCAAGAGACATGATGCTAATAATTTGTGACATTGACAATGGTAAGTGAGATCACAATAAGAGTTAGGGATGATGGCGCAGAACTGCGGAGACCTGTCACGGAAAATATTAGATTAATTCCACGTACAGTTACAGGCGGCAAACTAATGATAGGTATCTAAGTAGGCGCTACGGGTGGGGGGGAACTGAGTACAGAGCAATCTTCTTAGGAGATCTCCAAAGTAATCGAGGCTGAAAGCCATAGATGGAACATACACAAGTCTCTGTATTTTCAGTGGATAAAAATGCGGTTTTATTCAGATTAATAAACAGGTTGTGTGCAATGGAATAGAGGGTCACCAGTAGGGAGGCCAATCTCGGGATCGGCGGGATGCTGGGATTTGGGCCCAAAAATGCAGGATTTGAATCCCGGGATTGGAGCATCCAATCCCAGTATTCACAGGATTATACTGCGCATACGCGGCGGCGGGAGGGTGGGTGTGTAAGTAATACTACTTACTAATATTAGGCGGGCGGCAGCCATGAACAAGTTGAACGCGGCGGCACTTCAAATGTAGCGCCGGCCGCCAGCCAATCAGAGCTGGCGGACCGGCAGCCAATCAGGTAAGCCGCAGCGACAGCCAATCAGGAGCGACTGCTGCGGCCGCTTCCTTGATTGGCTACCGGTCCGCCGCTTCATTTGAAATGCCGCTGCGTTCAGTGTGTTAATGGTTGCCGCCCGCCTAATAGTAAGTACTATTACTTACACCCACCCTCTCTCCCTCCGTGCAGTCAGTGTGGTGCTCCCTACAGCCTTCCTCCCTCCCGCGCAGCTACCAACCCTCCCTGTTGCGACCTACACCCTCCCTCCTGAGTCCCACACCGCTACCTACACTCTTTATTCCTCCTGCACCGCTACCTACACCCTCCCTACCTCCCGCACTGCTACCTACACTCTCCCTACCTCCCGCACCTCTACCTACACCCTCCCTCCAGCGCTGCTCCCTACAACTTTCTCTGATCCCTATACCGAATCCCGGGATTGCAAAAACGGCCCAGGATTGGCCTCCCTAGTCACCAGTATCCGACAGATACTGCTGCCACTTAAGACTTAAAGGCAAAATATATAAATATATATATATATATATATATATATATATATATATGTAGAAATTTGTTTATAGGTCGGTGCGCTTGTCCAACGTTCAGAAAAATAAGATTTTACTTACCGATAAATCTATTTCTCGGAGTCCGTAGTGGATGCTGGGGTTCCTGAAAGGACCATGGGGAATAGCGGCTCCGCAGGAGACAGGGCACAAAAAGTAAAGCTTTTCCAGATCAGGTGGTGTGCACTGGCTCCTCCCCCTATGACCCTCCTCCAGACTCCAGTTAGGTACTGTGCCCGGACGAGCGTACACAATAAGGGAGGATTTTGAATCCCGGGTAAGACTCATACCAGCCACACCAATCACACCGTACAACTTGTGATCTAAACCCAGTTAACAGTATGATAACAGCGGAGCCTCTGAAAGATGGCTTCCTTCAACAATAACCCGAATTAGTTAACAATAACTATGTACAATTATTGCAGATAATCCGCACTTGGGATGGGCGCCCAGCATCCACTACGGACTCCGAGAAATAGATTTATCGGTAAGTAAAATCTTATTTTCTCTATCGTCCTAGTGGATGCTGGGGTTCCTGAAAGGACCATGGGGATTATACCAAAGCTCCCAAACGGGCGGGAGAGTGCGGATGACTCTGCAGCACCGAATGAGAGAACTCCAGTTCCTCCTTAGCCAGAGTATCAAATTTGTAAAATTTTACAAACGTGTTCTCCCCTGACCACGTAGCTGCTCGGCAAAGTTGTAATGCCGAGACCCCTCGGGCAGCCGCCCAAGATGAGCCCACCTTCCTTGTGGAGTGGGCCTTTACAGATTTAGGCTGTGGCAGGCCTGCCACAGAATGTGCAAGTTGGATTGTGCTACAGATCCAACGAGCAATCGTCTGCTTAGACGCAGGAGCACCCATCTTGTTGGGTGCATACAATATAAACAACGAGTCAGATTTTCTGACTCCAGCTGTCCTTGCAATATATATTTTTAATGCTCTGACAACGTCCAGTAACTTGGAGTCCTCCAAGTCACTTGTAGCCGCAGGCACTACAATAGGCTGGTTCAGATGAAATGCTGACACCACCTTAGGGAGAAAATGCGGACGAGTCCGCAGTTCTGCCCTGTCCGAATGGAAAATCAGATATGGGCTTTTGTAAGATAAAGCTGCCAGTTCTGACACTCTCCTGGCCGAAGCCAGGGCTAGAAGCATGGTCACTTTCCATGTGAGATATTTCAAATCCACCTTCTTTAGTGGTTCAAACCAATGAGATTTTAGAAAGTCCAAAACCACATTGAGATCCCACGGTGCCACTGGAGGCACCACAGGAGGCTGTATATGTAGCACTCCCTTAACAAAGGTCTGGACTTCAGGGACTGAAGCCAATTCTTTTTGAAAGAAAATCGACAGGGCCGAAATTTGAACCTTAATAGATCCCAATTTGAGACCCATAGACAATCCTGATTGCAGGAAATGTAGGAATCGACCCAGTTGAAATTCCTCCGTCGGAGCACTCCGATCTTCGCACCACGCAACATATTTTCGCCAAATTCGGTGATAATGTTGCACGGTTACTTCCTTCCTTGCTTTAATCAAAGTAGGAATGACTTCTTCCGGCATGCCTTTTTCCTTTAGGATCCGGCGTTCAACCGCCATGCCGTCAAACGCAGCCGCGGTAAGTCTTGAAACAGACAGGGACCCTGCTGAAGCAAGTCCCTCCTTAGAGGTAGAGGCCACGGATCTTCCGTGATCATCTCTTGAAGTTCCGGGTACCAAGTCCTTCTTGGCCAATCCGGAACCACTAGTATCGTCCTTACGCCTCTTTGCCGTATAATTCTCAATACTTTTGGTATGAGAGGCAGAGGAGGAAACACATACACCGACTGGTACACCCAAGGCGTTACCAGCGCGTCCACAGCTATTGCCTGCGGATCTCTTGACCTGGCGCAATACCTGTCCAGTTTTTTGTTGAGGCGAGACGCCATCATGTCCACCATTGGTCTTTCCCAACGGGTTACCAGCAAGTGGAAGACTTCTGGATGAAGTCCCCACTCTCCCGGGTGAAGATCGTGTCTGCTGAGGAAGTCTGCTTCCCAGTTGTCCACTCCCGGGATGAACACTGCTGACAGTGCTATCACATGATTCTCTGCCCAGCGAAGAATCCTTGCAGCTTCTGCCATTGCACTCCTGCTTCTTGTGCCGCCCTGTCTGTTCACATGGGCGACTGCCGTGATGTTGTCCGACTGGATCAACACCGGTTTTCCCTGAAGCAGAGGTTCTGCCTGGCTTAGAGCATTGTATATTGCTCTTAGTTCCAGAATGTTTATGTGAAGAGACGTTTCCAGGCTCGTCCATACTCCCTGGAAGTTTCTTCCTTGTGTGACTGCTCCCCAGCCTCTCAGGCTGGCGTCCGTGGTCACCAGGATCCAATCCTGTATGCCGAATCTGCGGCCCTCCAATAGATGAGCACTCTGCAACCACCACAGAAGAGACACCCTTGTCCTTGGAGACAGGGTTATCCGCAGGTGCATCTGAAGATGCGACCCTGACCATTTGTCCAACAGATCCCTTTGGAAAATTCTTGCGTGGAATCTGCCGAATGGAATTGCTTCGTAAGAAGCCACCATTTTTCCCAGGACTCTTGTGCATTGATGTACAGACACCTTTCCTGGTTTTAGGAGGTTCCTGACAAGCTCGGATAACTCCTTGGCTTTTTCCTCCGGGAGAAAAACCTTTTTCTGAACCGTGTCCAGAATCATCCCTAGGAACAGCAGACGAGTTGTCGGCATTAACTGGGATTTTGGAATATTCAGAATCCACCCGTGCTGTTTTAGCACTTCTTGCGACAGTGCTAATCCCATCTCTAGCTGTTCTCTGGACCTTGCCCTTATTAGGAGATCGTCCAAGTATGGGATAATTAATATGCCTTTTCTTCGAAGAAGAATCATCATCTCGGCCATTACCTTTGTAAAGACCCGAGGTGCCGTGGACAATTCGAACGGCAGCGTCTGAAACTGATAGTGACAGTTTTGTACAACGAACCTGAGGTACCCCTGGTGTGAGGGGTAAATTGGAACGTGGAGATACGCATCCTTGATGTCCAAGGATACCATAAAGTCCCCCTCTTCCAGGTTCGCTATCACTGCTCTGAGTGACTCCATCTTGAACTTGAACTTCTTTATGTACAGGTTCAAGGACTTCAGATTTAGAATAGGCCTTACCGAGCCATCCGGCTTCGGTACCACAAAAAGAGTGGAATAATACCCCTTCCCTTGTTGTAGAAGAGGTACCTTGACTATCACCTGCTGAGAGTACAGCTTGTGAATGGCTTCCAAAACCGTCTCCCTTTCGGAGGGGGACGTTGGTAAAGCAGACTTCAGGAAACGGCGAGGTGGATCTGTCTCTAATTCCAACCTGTACCCCTGAGATATTATCTGCAGGATCCAGGGATCTACCTGCGAGTGAGCCCACTGCGCGCTGTAATTTTTGAGACGACCACCCACCGTCCCCGAGTCCGCTTGAGAAGCCCCAGCGTCATGCTGAGGCTTTTGTAGAAGCCGGGGAAGGCTTCTGTTCCTGGGAAGGAGCTGCCTGTTGCTGTCTCTTCCCTCGACCTCTGCCTCGTGGCAGATATGAATAGCCCTTTGCTCTCTTATTTTTAAAGGAACGAAAGGGCTGCGGTTGAAAAGTCGGTGCCTTTTTCTGTTGGGGAGTGACTTGAGGTAGAAAGGTGGATTTCCCGGCTGTAGCCGTGGCCACCAAATCTGATAGACCGACTCCAAATAACTCCTCCCCTTTATACGGCAAAACTTCCATATGTCGTTTTGAATCCGCATCGCCTGTCCACTGTCGCGTCCATAAAGCTCTTCTGGCCGAAATGGACATAGCACTTACCCGTGATGCCAGTGTGCAGATATCCCTCTGTGCATCACGCATATAAAGAAATGCATCCTTTATTTGTTCTAACGACAGTAAAATATTGTCCCTGTCCAGGGTATCAATATTTTCAATCAGGGACTCTGACCAAACTACCCCAGCACTGCACCTCCAGGCAGTCGCTATATCCTATCTGATGGATCTTTAAGTGCGGCCGTCTCAGGAGAGGGTAACGCCACTTGTTTAGATAAGCGTGTTAGCGCCTTGTCCACCCTAGGAGGTGTTTCCCAGCGCTCCCTAACCTCTGGCGGGAAAGGGTATAATGCCAATAATTTCTTTGAAATTATCAGCTTTTTATCAGGGGCAACCCACGCTTCATTACACACGTCATTTAATTCTTCTGATTCAGGAAAAACTATAGGTAGTTTTTTCACACCCCACATAATACCCTGTTTAGTGGTACCTGTAGTATCAGCTAAATGTAACGCCTCCTTCATTGCCAAAATCATATAACGTGTGGCCCTACTGGAAAATACGGTTGATTCGTCACCGTCACCACTGGAGTCAGTGCCTGTGTCTGGGTCTGTGTCGACCGACTGAGGCAAAGGGCGTTTCACAGCCCCTGACGGTGTTTGAGTCGCCTGGACAGGCACTAATTGATTGTCCGGCCGTCTCATGTCGTCAAACGACTGCTTTAGCGTGTTGACACTATCCCGTAGTTCCATAAATAAAGGCATCCATTCTGGTGTCGACTCCCTAGGGGGTGACATCCTCATATTTGGCAATTGCTCCGCCTCCACACCAATATCGTCCTCATACATGTCGACACACACGTACCGACACACAGCAGACACACAGGGAATGCTCCTAACGAAGACAGGACCCACTAGCCCTTTGGGGAGACAGAGGGAGAGTTTGCCAGCACACACCAAAAGCGCTATATATAACAGGGATAGCCTTATAATAAGTGCTCCCTTATAGCTGCTTTATATATATCAAAATATCGCCATAAATTTGCCCCCCCTCTCTGTTTTACCCTGTTTCTGTAGTGCAATGCAGGGGAGAGACCTGGGAGCCGTCCTGACCAGCGGAGCTGTGAGAGGAAATGGCGCCGTGTGCTGAGGAGATAGGCCCCGCCCCTTTTCCGGCGGGCTCGTCTCCCGCTATTTAGTGAATCCAGGCAGGGGTTAAATATCTCCATATAGCCTCTGGGGGCTATATGTGAGGTATTTTTAGCCTTTATATAGGTTACATTTGCCTCCCAGGGCGCCCCCCCCCAGCGCCCTGCACCCTCAGTGACTGCGTGTGAAGTGTGCTGAGAGGAAAATGGCGCACAGCTGCAGTGCTGTGCGCTACCTTTAGAAGACTGCAGGATTCTTCAGCCGCCGATTCTGGACCTCTTCTGACTTCAGCATCTGCAAGGGGGCCGGCGGCGCGGCTCCGGTGACCATCCAGGCTGTACCTGTGATCGTCCCTCTGGAGCTGATGTCCAGTAGCCAAGAAGCCAATCCATCCTGCACGCAGGTGAGTTCACTTCTTCTCCCCTCAGTCCCTCGTTGCAGTGATCCTGTTGCCAGCAGGACTCACTGTAAAATAAAAAACCTAAGCTAAACTTTTTCTAAGCAGCTCTTTAGGAGAGCCACCTAGATTGCACCCTTCTCGGCCGGGCACAAAAATCTAACTGGAGTCTGGAGGAGGGTCATAGGGGGAGGAGCCAGTGCACACCACCTGATCTGGAAAAGCTTTACTTTTTGTGCCCTGTCTCCTGCGGAGCCGCTATTCCCCATGGTCCTTTCAGGAACCCCAGCATCCACTAGGACGATAGAGAAATCCCTTTCCAAAGGGGGGATTTGCCCAATTGTCTATAAGCTGCGACTCAATTAGTCTTATCTGGGTCCGTGTCTTTAGCCTTCCTGCGAGGATTCTATATTCAGTAAACACCTTCCAAACCTCTTCGGTGGCAGCTCAGTTCTTCAGTGTATGACCTAGGTAAGTTCAGTCATGCGATTCTGTGGAGGTAGGGAAGAAGAACAAGCGCCATATGGTGTAGTAATTCGGGACACATATAGGACCGAAAGATGAGTAAAATTTGGTAAGTACCGGATAACGTCTTGGAATTAGGCCTGTCAGTCTCAGTTTTTCACATTGGCTGTCCCCACCTATAAGGAGACAAAGATCGTCGCCGTATAGTGAAGTACCTTCGTAAATACTTTAGGGTGCTCCCCCCCTATATTAAGCGTACCACATCAATATTCAAATATAGCATGTAGGATATGCTTATATCCAGATGGTTCAAGTAGGTCCGGTAAATGTGCTCCTTCAAAAAATTCCCAGTCACTGCACTGTATGATCATGCAATGTTTAATAACCAAAATGAGATAAAAAATATTTTAAACACAATAAATAAATAAATAAAAAGTCTTAGCTTAGTGATACAGGCAGTGGGTAGGTCAGTCAGGTTTCTCAACGCGTTTCGCCTTTTAGGGCTTCCTCAGGAGAATACATGATAGCAAAAGGTGCACATTTTTATAGCTGCTTTCGGTTTCATATTTGCGGTCACTTCCGGTTCACGAGACTTCCGGAACCGGAAGTGACCTAGGAGAATGGAAACACCTGGATGATTCTTTAAAAAACAATGGACTACATAATAATATAATTCATTGGTGGGGCAGGGATTATATGAACTAGACTGGTGGGTCGTTCCATACAGACAGGCTGTTACCGCCGTTATCGCCCGTGTGTATTCGTTTTGCCGGAAGTGACGCGGCTCGGCCCGGCCGAGTCACTTCCGGTTGAGAGCCTATGCGTTCCACCGTATGCGGAAGTCATTCAGCCTAGTTTTCCGTGTATGCATACTGTATTTGTTTATACTGATGGCGGAAGTGACGTGTAGGCTGTCGCTGACGGATCCAAAACGTGTTATAGCATAAGAGGGAATTACGGTGCTGGTTGGATAGAACATACAAGGTTGGCGAATCACCCGCCCCTCATAATTTTTATCAAAACAACAGTGGGCTATCATCATACATGCAGACCGATACAGTTGTAATATGCATACATAATCACATAAAAGATTTCCTATAAGCATCACCACATCTGGACATTTGAATAGACTCATGTATATAAAAATTATAAATATAGACACATGAAATTATAGTTCAAAAATATTTTCCTTTAACAATTCTTTGGAGATATAAAGCCTTTTCATATCCACATATGTCCAGATGTGGTGATGATCCACCAGTCTAGTTCATATAATCCCTGCCCCACCAATGAATTATATATATATATTTCATTGTATATACATATATACATATATATATTGTATATACATACACACATACATACAGAGAGAGAGAGAAGTTGTTAAATGTATATAAATGTCTCAGTTATAAGAAAAACTATTTGAGCGATGTGATTTGTTTCTTGCCTATCTAATTGTGATTTGGCTATTATCAATTGAGCTCAAAATGACAGAAGTTTGGGCTCTTGCAGCCACCATCCTCCAAACCCCACCCCACCACCTCCTTTCCTACCCTCCCCACATACTAACCCCCGCCCCCTCTCCCCTCCTTCTTTACATTTGCAAACTAGCTTTTTTTATTTTTTGTTTCTTGCTGCTCTTCGGAAAAACAACAACCAAGAATATTAAATGCCGCATTTTTTAACCATAAGGCAGTAGGAAAAGAAAATGAGTTGACGTCTTTAAGTTCTTCCTTCTCTGGGCAATTATTTTTAACTTTACATTCTTCTTTGCAGAGTTTTTCTCTATTTATATAAAAAGACACTAGCACCTAAACACACAAAAAAACACAAATCGGGGAAATCTAATTAACATTATATTGATACATTTACTGCAAGTCATATGCTCAAATTATTTCACTTAACTTGTTTATCAAACTGCTCTGTTTCGCATACAGTAATACCGATGGAGCCTCGCTCATGTAGGCTTCTCTGCTGCACCTAGGTGCACCAAGGCTTATTAGCATAAGCCTTTCATCTATTGTTCTCTGCTGCAATACAATACAGAGAGAACAATACAGCAGGGGATTAAGTTATTACAGCAGGAGATTAAGTCCGACTGCCCTGGCTCAATTAATCCTTTTAAAGGTCAAGATAACCATGGACCCATCTGTACCATTAATGGGCCACAAGTTGCCCTCAGAGTCTTCTCCTTTCTCTGCTTTATTGTTGGGTTTGTTACAGCTTGTAACACTTGTTTAAAATGACTGCTGACATGTTGCTGCACACAGGAGTCTAACCCATTTATTAAGGGGGCAATTCCGATCTGATCGCAGCAGCAAATTTGTTAGCAAATGGGCAAAACCATGTGCACTGCAGGGGAGGCCGATGTAACATGTGCAGAGAGAGTTAGATTTGGGTGGGTTATTTTGTTTCTGTGCAGGGTAAATACTGGCTGCTTTATTTTTACAGTGCAAATTAGATTTCAGTTAAAACACACCCCACCCAAATCTAACTCTCTCTGCACATGTTACATCTGCCCCACCTGCAGTGCAACATGGTTTTGCCCATTAGTTAACAAAATTCCTGCTGCGATCAGGTCTGAATTAGGCCCTAAATGTATTGTATTAACTTCTTGTACTTTAGGACATTTTTGATCTGACCTAAAGAAGATTTTAAAGGCGATGCCCAAGGGGCAAGCACAGGGGGCGTGAAAAAGCTATTTGCATCATAACCCCGCCCCTTATTGCATAATACATTGATTTTACGCCATTGTGCAGTGAGGGCGGTGCTATGATAACCTACATAGTGTCAAGTCCCATTCGCTTTACCACAAAGGTGGGTAGAAGCCGGAGGTTGGAAGAAGGCCAGGATGGCCATAGTCTACTATCTATGGGGTAATGTAAGTACAGCCCTATTGTAGGTTAGATGACCGGTTATGTGGCCCCTGAAGTGTATCAGGTTCCTATCACTGCTGTAATACAGTGTCCGATAACTGAATAATCGTGTATATATCACAAGTACACATGGAAGGTGAGAACGCACCAGCCAATCACCTCTAACTGTCAAGTTACAGGATGGTACCAAAACAAATAAATTAGCGCTAATGTACTGGATATGGTTAAAAGAAATTTATTACATATTCCACATAATTGGTTGTTGCAACATGTTTAAAAACCATCTAAAAAAATAATGATATGGGCATATCAGAGCACTGCTAATATTTAGGATGATTTAAATTATTAACATGAGCTGGGACTTGTAGTGTATCTTATGAGTGTAGCCACAGTCCTAGGAAATGCAGATAGTGCGAAGATGTTATTACCAACTGCGTTGGAAGGTGTGAGACCTCTTGTAGCTTGGTTATGGACACCTCATGGTCCTAGTTAAAGCTCCGGTCCAACCGCAAATGTCCACTTCGTCACAAGACATTCCTTACTTGGACTTCTAGGCTTATCTCCTGATGCAATCGACAGAACCAACGCGTTTCACTGTATGCCACAGCTTTTTCAAGGTGATAATCTGCCCATATCATTCTTTTTTAGATGGTTTTTAAATATGTTGCAACAACCAATTATGTGGAATACGTAATAAATTTGTAATTTCTTTTAAACATATACAGTTCATTAGCGCTAATTTATTTGTTTTGGTATTGTTTTGTATTGGGACTAACTATCCCTATTTTATTGGCTGCTTACAGCAAAACTAGCCCATAATCAGCGTCAGACCAATTACTTGGTCATTTATTTTCTTGCAAGTTACAGGCAGGGTTTGAAGAGTGACAGGAGCTGATTGGCTGGTGAGTTATCATCTTCCACTTCATCATCTGCCCCTTTGACTACCAGCCAATCCGCTCCCAACTGCCATGTCACAGGCTGTGTTTGAAAAACATCAGGAGCTGATTGGCCGGTGCTTTTCCTCCATCCACTTTATCTCTTTCTAAGGCTTAGTACACAGACCCCTGTTGTTGTAATGATTCCATTTATTTTTGTTATATTAAATTCAACTTAAAACTTTACCTTTTCCCATTTGTTTAATTGAATCTAGTTAAAAAAATGGACCTAAAATAATGATTAAACCTTGAAGTAGTGAAAAGAATAAAGCGTTACAAACTGACAAACTAATAGAGTACATTCCCAGTCTACATTTAGCAGAAATGAGATCAGTTTGCTTATTGACTTTGAATAAAAGGATATTTCTATGCAAGCTCCAGCTACTATGAATCACTTGGAAAGCAACTGACGAATGGGCCATTTTCTGTGTACATCTAAATGGGCCCAACAAGAATGAATGGGAGACTGCAGGCCCTTTCAATGTCTGCGTTTCGTCAGCAGCAGCTGCAAAGCCTCCCAGACTGAACACAGCTTTCCCAATCGAGCTGATTTTATCTATTGTCCTCATAATGTCATCAAAAGGGAAGCTGACAACACTCATAGAAAGTTTAAAATGTTATTTGATGAGAGCCATTAGATATTTACATGTGAAACGAGTGACACGCTTAGCGGAACGCAGAGTAACTTAGCGGCTATTGTGGCTGCTTGTATGCCGGTAATATTTGGGCAGTTGTATAAAAGCGGCAGAAATAATATCGCACGACCCCATCCCCGGGGAAAGTCAATTCCACAGTGAGCGGCGCCTGGCGCAGGGAGACTGAAAGCAACTCTTACACAGCAATTACGCTCTCAGATGGGGCTCAGCGCAAGCTGTGGAGGAATCATTCGCAGGACGGACGCAGAGTACAGGCTGCCATTCCCAGTAGGTGATGATGTGGATAGTAATTAAAACAGATACTAAATTTGTGACAAAATACCCCCCAACCTATATCTATATCTATATATATATCTATATATATATATATATATATATATATATATATTTATCTATATATTATATATAAATAAATAAATGTGTCGACCACTTTCATGACGATCTTTTGGGCTAGTCAACCTCTTGTACCTGTCGACCTTAAGCACGGTCAACCTTTAATTTGTCTACGTTTTGTATCTGTTGACATGCATGTTGACCAAATGGTGTCAATCTAATGACTGTCGACCCATACACTGGCGATCTGTCATCCGGGTACCCTGCGATAGTATGACTGCCTGTGTGAAATAGTTAAATAGGAACTAGGATAGTGTTTTCCCAACCTGCTCCTCAAGGCACACTAAGGGGTACATTTACTAAGATGGGAGTTCTATTTAAGATGGGATGTTGCCCATGGCAACCAGATTCCAGGCATTATCTTCTGGAAGGTGCTAGATAAATGATCCTGATTGGTTGCTATGGGCAACATCCCATCTTAAATAGAACTCCCATCTTAGTAAATTTACCCCTAACAGTCCAGGTTTTAAGGATATCCATGCTTGAGCAAAGATGGATAATTCAAAATAACTGATGGCCTAATTAAGTCCCCTGTGCTAAAGTATAGCTATCCTCAAAACATGGGCCCTCATTCCGAGTTGTTCGCTAGTAAGATTTTTTCGCAACGGAGCGATTAGTCGCAAACTGCGCATGCGCAACGTTCGCAGTGCGTCTGCACCAAGTAAATTTGCAAAAGAGTTCGGTATTTTACTCACGGCCTAACGAAGAAATGTAATCATTCTGGTGATTGGAGTGTGCTTGACAGGAAGTGGGTGTTTCTGGGCGGAAACTGCCCGTTTTATGGGTGTGCGCGAAAAAACGCTTGCGTTTCTGGGAAAAAAGCGGGAGTGTCTGAAGAAACGGGGGAGTGTCTGGGCGAAAGCTGGGAGTGTTTGTGACGTCAAACCAGGAACGAAACTGACTGAACCGATCGCAGTGGCAGAGTAAGTCTCGAGCTAGTCAGAAACTGCACAGAAATTTCTATTCGCAATTCTGCTATGCTAAGATACACTCCCAGTAGGCGGCGGCTTAGCGTGTGCAATGCTGCTAAAAGCAGCTAGCGAGCGATCAACTCGGAATGAGGGCCATGGACTGTTAGGGGTTAGTGTTACTCTAACAGTCGGAAGTCACCATAACCTGGCTGCAGGACCCTGAAGACACCGCCATAGCCCCGCTACCAGGTAAGTAACCGCTGAATCGGGATGCAATGTGTTGTCGTCAACATTCTAATCATTTCAACATTATGGGGTATATTCAATTCCTGTCAGATCCTTTCACAGCCACTCACTCTGTCCCGTCCATGCTGCTGCTGTTTCCCGCTCCTGTCCCCGCCTCACCCGTCCACGCTCCTCGCCTCACATGGTTCCGTCCCCTCCTACCTGTCCCCGCTCCCCTGTCACATTTCCCCGGTTCTGACAATGTCAATCCGATTTTAAATAAAGTCGGATTGACATTGTTGGAACCAGGGCCAAAACCTGTGGGTTTGGCCGCGTTCCCGACAATACACACGTGGATTCCAACAATCCACGTGTTTTCCGACAAGTCGGGAATTCCTGATTTGTCAGACATAAACAGCCGGCACTGAATAGGTCGGAACCCCTTCTGTCCTAAACCTGTCGATTACTGCTGTCTTTCCGACAAGATGGCAGTTTCCGACAAGAATTAAATATACCCCTATGATAGGTTGCTATGGGCAAGCAAATGTACAGTACCATAGCCACCACCCTTCCTCAAATCCTTGGGACTGTACCACATTTGCAACTTTCTCTCAAGTTGCCCGTAATCTGTCCTCTCACAAGACTATTAAGCAATGCTTACCTACTTTCTGGCAGCTCTCTCCAGGAGAGAGCTGCCAGGTCGGCTCAGGACAATGACGAGAAGAAGAGGTGGGGTGGAGGCGGGACGAGGGTGGGGTTACATCGGCACAAAATTTAAGCAACGCCCCGCTCTTTAATGCCGCTATAACCGGCATTTTACAGCAGGGGGCGTGACTATGATGATGTGATTCAATAAGGATCGCGTCATCGACTGTCCGGACCGCCCACTTTACTCTCAAAGTGGGGGGCCAGGCAGGGGGGAGAACAGAAAAATCGGGAGACTTGTCTGCTCTTCCGGGGGGGAGGGGAGGGTCACCCGATTTTCGGGAGCCTCCCGGCCATTCCGAGAGAGTAGGCAAGTATGCTATTAAGGGTTCAATGGGGTCATAGAAACATAAGCTAAGAACCACTTGGCCCACCTAGTCTGCTCCCCCCCCCCCCCCCTTTTTTTCTCCACATATTTTTTTTTTTATCTCAAACCTTATTTGATCCTCATTTCTTTGTAAGGATATCCTTATCCTCTATCCCATTCCTGTTTAAATTACTCTACTGTCTTGGCCTCTACCACACAGAGGACTCGTGGACACTCGCTCAGGTTAGAGGAGAGGAGATTCCGCACAATATGGCGTAAAGGCTTTTTCACGGTAAGGACAATACGTGTTTGGAATTCCCTGCCCGAGGGAGTTGTAATGGCGGAATCTGTCAACGCCTTTAAGAATGGGTTAGATAAATTCCTAATGGATAAGGATATCCAGGGGTATGGTGCATAGTCATGCATTATAGTTACTAATAATAGGGATAAAATGTAACGGCTGACGGCAGCATCAGTCAGAAATTTTTGTCAAATCATCATGCATAGGACACCACAAATAGGTTGAACTCGATGGACAATTGTCTTTTTTTCAACCTCAGATACTATGTTACCTCTGATGGGAGGCTATTCCACTTGTCCACTACCCTTTCTGTGAAGGAATTTTTCCTCAAATTTCCCCTGAATCCCCCCCTCCCCCCCCCTCTCCAGTCTCAGTGCATGTCCTCGTGTCCTATTGCTTCTCTTCATTTGGAGAATGTTTCCCCTCCTGGACTTTGTTAAAACCCTTGATATATGTGAAAGCTTCTATCATGTCCCCCCTTTCCCTTCTCTGCTCCAAACTATACATATTGAGATTTCTTAGTCTTTTTGGGTATGTTTTGTGATGTAGGCCATGCACCATTTTAGTTGCCCTTCTTTGTACACTCTCTAATATATTAATATCCTTTTGAAGATATGGCCTCCAGAACTGAACACAGTATTCTAGATGAGGGTCACCTAATATTTCAGTTTTCAGAGTCTGCCTGCAATAACAAACAACATCTTCATATAGCGTTGGTTCCCGGCCCCTCCATCCGCTTGCAAGTAGTGGTCCATTCGGATCCCTCCGCACTGCATGCCCTCTGGCACTAACACTGCCATGTAAAGTTCCTCCACATGTAATGAGCGCCAGAATCGTCAGTGTTAGAGATCGCAGGGATACCTGATTTTTGGAACGGCTGTCCCCGCACCAGAGAAATCCTGAATTGCTCCGTTAATATGGTGTCCAATACTGCAGGTCACGAGTGGTCTGATTTAAAACTATCAGGACCCCTAAGCTACAAGAGTCATTATTAGTTGTGGGATCTTATTGAATGAGTGCAACAATTGCCTTCCATCGCTTAATGCAATTTAAGCTATTCACAGTGACACAATATCAGCGTTTTTCAACTGCTGTGCCGTGTGGCTGTCAAGTGTGCCGTAGAGTCAGAGTCGCCTTCACTTCATCTGTGGGCCCAGGCAGCGGTCTGCTTTTCTGGGACCTATAGAGACATGGCAGCAGGGCATCATAGGTCACGTTTGCCACATAGCCATCTTGTCAGCCTGCCTGAATGCCCATCGGCCCATACAACCGCCAGCCTGCATGCCCGTGCTCCTACTGCTCACAGTTCTGCACTGCGGGCATGACTTTAGCTAATGAGGAACCTGGAAGACTAAGCTACTTTCTTGGCTACCAGCAGGTAGCAACCAATTTGGTTTTATATATATATATATATATATATATATATATATATAATATTTTTTTTATTTTTTTCATTTTTTTTGAGGGGAGGGTGAGGGCGCACATGTTTGTTTCATTACTGTGGGGGCCAAACGTGCATTTTTTTTTGGGTACTGTGTGGGCGGATGTATATATTTTTTTATTACTGTGAGTGCGCATATGTTTGTTTTATTACTGTGCAGGTATAATGTGGGTTTTTTTTCAGTGTGGAAGAATTTTTTGTATTTTATTTCTGTGAGTGTGCATGTGTTTGTTTTATTACTGTCGGGGCCAAATGTGTATATTTTTTTGAGTTTGTTTTATTACCAATGGGGATAATGTGTGTATTTCATTACTGTGGGGGCCAATATATATGTTTTTTTCCCATTGGGGACAATATGTGTGTTTTTTCCCGTGGGGGACTGTTGGTGTGCCTTGGCATTTTTAAAATCTCAGTTCGGTGTGCCGCAAGTTAAGAAAAGGGTAGAAATCACTGCCATAAACTATGGAGCATAGGGGGTAATTCAGATCTGATCGATAGGCTGCGTTTATGCACAGCGGGCAATCAGGTCTAAACTGCGCATGCACCGCAATGCGCAGGTGCGTCGCACGGGTACAAAGCAGATCGCCGCTCAGCAATCACTCGCACAGGCGATCGCAAGGAGATTGACAGGAAGAGGGCGTTTGTGGGTGTCAACTGACAGTTTTCTGGGAGTGGCTGGAAAAACGCAGGCGTGTCCAAGCGTTTGCAGGGAGGGTGTCTGACGTCAATTCTGGTCCCGGACAGGCTGATGTGATCGCAGCGGCTGAGTAAGTCCTGGGCTGCGCAGAGACTGCACAAAATCAGTTTGTACAGCTCTGCTACACATGCGATCGCACACTTGCACGCTAAAATACACTCCCCCTGCAGGCGGCGACTATCTGATCGCAGCAGTGCAAAAATCGCTGCCTAGCGCCCAGGTCTGAATTCCTCCCATAGTCAATTAGCTTCTGGGCTTACCGCGGGGGGATAGCCCACGGCTACTGCACGTTGACCCATATATTCCAGGTTAAGTACCCTGAGCTGTGGGTTAACGTGCTTGCAGCGGCTGCGTCAGGAGCAAAAAGCCCTGCTTACCGCAGATTTCTGTTTCTCAGGAGAGTGTAAGAAGAAATACGCGGGAAATGGAGCCTGCAGGCTTACCACGGCTAATTGAATATGCCCCTATAATGGATGAGTGATTCATCGTTCAATTATGACATTTATTTTCTGTTAATTCAAGGCAGGAAGTGTCGCTTTGACTCGTATAAGGAGGTTTCAGAAAGACTGATGTCGGGCGATTAAATGTGCAAAGTAGCCCAGTGTTTTCTAAGTGATGAATCATATGAGGTTTTCCATACCTCCCATCGGCTGTAGATTCTGAGGCGGAACCTGGTGTGCCCGTGACCAAACACAGGACGGGGCCTCAGGAGGACTGGACCTCCTCACACGACCCCAGTTTTCATACCATACTACACCCTTCGTCGGGTGGTCTTCAGTATGCCGGCTGTCGGGAACCCGATGCACAGTATACCGGCGCTGGAATCCCGACAGCCGGCATACCGACACTTATTCTCCCTCGTGGGGGTCCACGACCCCCCTGGAAGGAGAATGAACTAGCGTGGCGCGCCACCGTGTCCGCAGCGTGGCAAGCGCAGCAAGCACGCAAGGGGCTCATTTGCATTCACCACACTGTCGGTACGCCGGCGGTCTGCCTCTCGGCGCCGGTATGCTGGTCACCGGGAGCCCAACCGCCGGCATACCATACTACACCTGTTTTCATCATTTTGGGAGCATGGCCAGTGCTCTCCGAGCAGCTCACCTGGGCGCCTCGGCTCAACTCCCCGCACTGTTTAGATGCGCACAGCATCTGTTCAGTGATCACCGGCTGCTTTGCAAAGCAGAGGCGCGGTGATCACAGGCTCTTCAAACCTGCCTGCCCCCACCCTACCTGCCCGATGGACACTGCGGCCCGCGGGTGGGAGGTATGGGCTAGAAAACATCACCTCTGTAGTTTAGGCACCCAAAAAAAAACACGTTTTATTCCACTCCAGAGGAAATACAGATTTAGGGTGAGGCCACATCCAGGAAGTACATTACTGGCCACCAGGTGACCACTCCCGCACATTGTACATGCGCTTGCTTCTCTCTGCTTGCGTGCTTTTCCTTCAATAGACTACTCCAAGAGCGCACTACAGCTGAAAGGATCGGCCTGCTTAATGACAAACCATAAAAGGCATCACCTGGCCTCTGGACGGCCGTCTCAGCCTATTTTTCCCCTCTTACATAATAATTGGCAGATCATAAATCTGCCCACTCTCCTTATTAAACCATCGTCCTACGTAGAAATCATTACGTTGATTGGCAGCCAGCGCTCACATTGGAGTTAATAGAAGTTTGGAAAGGAGTAGAGCACGTTTCAATTAAAAAGTGGTTTTGGAGAGCCACCAGCTTGCAGATGCAACAAATTCCCTGCAGAATGACCCAAAAATTACATACGTTCACTCATAAAATAAGGATACATATTTAATCTGCTGTTTTGTCTCAAATAAAAAATAAAAAAAAAAGTTGCAGTTTTGTCCTAACATTTAAGATTACTAAAAAAAGCTCCATAGAACATCTCTGTAATTTGAACAAAAATGTACATTATAATTTTCATTTCTTAATTTTTAGCTGTCTTTCCATTTGTCTTATGAAAAGAATCTACATTCGTATGATTACATAGCTGTACTTTGAAAAAGGGCTCCGAAATTGCAGAGAAATGCGCCACTTTCTGTCAGCGATAATTTCACCATAATGACTTACTTAGAAACAGATTTGTAATTTCAAGAAAGAACTTATTACATAACACAGATGCCATTAATACATCTTACGCTTCCGAAAACTCTCTTTACTTTTTTCTTCTTTTCTTTAAACACATCCCTAGGGTGCACTGTTTAAATGCCTAAATGTTTGAGTATGGCAATATTAGAAATAATGATTTTTAGTGTCAGACTACTTTTTACACATTTAAAGTGCATGTAAAACAAAAACAAAAACAAAAAAATCAATGTGCCATAATCGATTTTAAATGGGGTATAAATTTATAGGTATTCACAATTGGAATCCGGTCGGAAAGCAGACACTGGTACCCCGAACAGGGCCTCAAGCCCAGCACAGGACTCCTGACTGGGCGTCTCCCGGCCCGGTAGACAGGTAAGCCACGAAGGGGGGCAAGGTTAGGGTTAGGCTGCGGTGGGGGGGGAGATTTAGGTTTAGGCACCACCGGAAGGGTTAGGATGTGGGGGGGGGGAGGGGGGGGGGGGAGGGTTAGGTTTAGGCTGATAAAAGGGAGGGTTAGTGTTAGGGAGCCATTGGGGAAAGGTAAGTATACTTGCCTTCCCTTGTCGAGATTCTGTACTTTGGGATGCTACGGTTAGTATTCTCACCGCCGGCATCCCGAACGCATATCCGCCGGCATTCCCGAACGCTGGCGGTCCCAACCCATTTACATTCCGTCCTGCAACTCTTATACAGGTTTCTTTATTTTAGCATTTTATCTGTGTTATCCTAAGCTGCAGCAATACGTAGCATTTTTAATTTTTCGAGAAAAATGTCTGCAATGTGTTTTTATTTTTTTTTATCTTCGCACTATCCTCATTAATAGCTTCTAAATACACTGTCATTTTAAATTTCCAGGCTTAAACACGCCGAGAAGCATCAACTTAGTAAATAACCCCCTTGGTGTGTAACATTCGTGTTGCAGACATTTTCCTTCCTTCCGTAAAAAGGTGTCATGCTCTCTCCATAGTTTACCTTTCCTACAGGGCCATTGGGGTCAATTCAATTAGAAGTCATGGGACATTGGGCCTGATTCAGAATGGATCGCAAAAGCAAAATCTTTATCTAATGGGTGAAACCATGTGCAGTGCAGGTGGGGCACATACACACTTGGCGTTTTTGCCCAGCGTGTATGAACAGCGATGATCGATGACATCGCTGGGCTGAAAAGCGCTCAGTGCATACACTGCGATGTCAGCGGGGGTGAGCGGCTTTCCATAGCAGAACGCTATGGAAAGCTGCTCACCCCGCCGTTCATCTACTGGTAATACCAGTAGATGAACGGCGGCCGCCAGCGATGAAGCGGGAGCGCGCATCAGCGCTCACCGCTCATCATTTGGGCATACACACTGGGCGGCTTTGAGCTGAAAGCAGCTCATAATCGCCCAGTGTCATAGGCGGATCCAGGGGGGGGGTTACTCGGGCCCGTGCCCCCCCTGTCATTTCTGACTTCTTTTTTTTTCAAAAGGAGAACAGCAGCAGCACTACTGCTATTTCCGTCAGTCAGATTTGATAAAAGAGCCGGCAGGAACTAGGACCCACCGCTGCTCTAACAGCAAGTCTGTGTGGTAACCAATGGGGATGCTGGAGCTGCAGCTCCAGCCTCCCCCTGCTCACACCGCAACCTACCTTCCCCACTGCCAGCCAGCCAGAGTCCAGCCCAGGTGCGGGATTCAAATGCCAGCATCGAGTAAGACTGTTACTTATGATGGCGCAGAAGACTTCATTAGCCCTCACTGCACCGCCCAGTTTCCCAGAACTTCCTCCTCCACTTCCTTTACCACCATGCTAGGTGCAGTCACACTCAGCCTCAGCTTTGAGAAGGCGGCCCGTGTGATTGTGACAGGGCTGTCCTGCAGACGTCTTATGCTGCTTGTTGGAGATCCAGCTGGCTGCTTCTGCTAATCAAAGATGGGACGTTCGTGTCCTGCAGTCTGAGTCTCAGTGCAGTGCCCAAAACAAGGTATGCTGCACCTGCCACCACCAACTACAAACTATAATAATTATATTGTGCTGAGGTGTCTTCCAGGATCCCATACCTAATGGAACAGGTGAACAACATTTCAAGGCCCAATCAGCCTTTTCATCAGGGTAAAACATTGGCAATAAACCAGGATGCGCTCCTACAGCCAATCATTACCTGATGGCGTATTCTGTGAGGCCACGCCCCCTGTGATACCACACCCCTTTTCTGGGAGCACGTGTGCCTTAGGTGCATGTAAATATAACTATTACCGTTCCCCTATCATGGTGCCCCCCAGGGGCAAACGCAGGATTTCTAAGGGGGGGTTTCCATGTGTGTATTTTGCTATGTTGTTGCTGCATATAACAGCATTTAATAGCAGCACTGCGATGCGTATGCATCATGGTATGCCGTGCTCAGTCGAAGTTAATGGATAGTGGGAACACGCGTCCCAAGTTATGAATGATGCGATGTGGCAACAACAAAGCAGGACACATCTATATACAGTATTTACACAAACGGGATCCCAGGGGTCGATATACCGATGCCGGGATCCCGATGGAGGACACATTCACGGCGTCAATGTACTGACGCAAAACGGGATGCCAGCGTCAAAATACAGACAGCCTGCATCCCAAACATCCGCACAGCGGAACGCACTGGGAAGGGGGGCGGAGGGGGCCGAGGATAGGTTCGGGCAGCAGAAGGGGGGTTAGACTTATGGTACACTCCCGGGAAGGTTAGGGACTGGAGAGGGAGGGTTAGGCACATACAGGGGGAGGTTAGGGTTAGGCACCTAGCAGGGAGGGTTAGGTTTAGGCAGCAGGAAAGGGAGGGTTAGGGTTAGGCATCACTCGGGATGGTTAGGGTAGGGAAAATATGAGGGTTAGGGGGCTAAATGAGGGGCTGTTGGGATTATAATAGACGGGATGCCGCTGTCGGTATACTGACTGCCGGCATCCCATCCATCAGTATCTCATACTGATCCCAGAGATATATGTATATATATATCTATATAAAAAAAAATGGAAACCAGTCCATAGATAGATAGATAGATAGATAGATAGATAGATAGATAGATAGATAGATAGATAGATAGATAGATGTAGAATCCAGATAGAAAGATAAATGTAGAAGCTCTAGAGAGAGAAAGAAAGAGACACTGTAGATAGAGACAGAGAAAAACTGAGTGAGAGAGAAAGACTGTAGATAGATCACACACAAAGCCAAACTTACTCTTCCTCTGTAGGATCCCAGCTCCTGTGTGTGTGTGATCTCTGGAGTCCCCTGTGTCAGCTCAGGTCTCACCCCCACGTTTCCTGCTCCTGCCTCTGAGCTGCATGCCTCATGTCAGCCACCTCAGTGCTCAGGGACGACTTCTTGCTCTGTGGACAGCACAAATGAAGATGGGGGCCTCTAGAGGTTACTGGCAGTACTGCACTCGGCAGTGGCACTGATACTGTAGCTCCTCTCTGTCAGCGTCCGGCCGGCTCATCATAACAGCCGTCCAGGTCAGAGATGCAGACAGAGTGTCTGACGGCCAGCACTGATCAGGGGGGGGGTTCTGGGTACTCAGAAACCACCCTGCGTGCGCTACTGCCCCCCTTTCATTTTCTTCTGGATCTGCCCCTGTCCAGTGTGTATGGGCCTTTAGATTTGGGTGGGGTGTGTTCAAACTGAAATCTAAATTACAGTGTAAAAATAAAGCAGCCAGTCTTTACCCTGCACAGAAACAATATAACCCACCCAAATCTAACCAGTGCACATGGTTTTACCCATTAGAGAAAGATTTTGCTTTTGCGATCCATTCTGAATCAGGCCTATTGTACGTTCCAGGGCGATTATGGGCAATGTGCAATGCACGCAATCCTGTACACATGGCAGACATATAGGGGGTCATTCCGAGTTGATCGTAGCTGTGCTAAAATTAGCACAGCTACGATCAAGCACTCAGACATGCGGGGGGACGCCCAGCACAGGACTAGTCCGCCCCGCATGTCAGTGCCGGCCCCCCGCAGAAATGCAAAAGCATCGCACAGCGGTGATGCTTTTGCATTTCAGAAGTAACTCCCGGCCAGCGCAGCTCCGGCAGCTGGCCGGGAGAACCTCCTCGCTGTCTGGGTTGCAGCGGCTGCGTGTGATGTCACGCAGCCGCCGTGGCACGCCCCCCCAACGGTCCGGCCACGCCTGCGTTGGCCGGACCGCGCCGCCGTCCAGCCCCCTCCCACCCAGCGTCCGCCTCTGCCTGTCAATCAGGCAGAGGCGATCGCTACACTACAACGGCCTTCGGTCGCCCAGCATGCGCCGGCGCACTGAGGTGCCGGCGCATGCGCAGATCTGACACGATCGCTGCGCTGCGATAAACTGCAGCGAGCGATCGGGTCAGCATGACCCCCATTGTGCATGTTCCACACTGCCTTATGTAGTTGCAAGGTAGAATCCACAAGGTTGGGGCATTGGAAGATGCTGTTTCAGGCGTTGCCCATAAGTTGCTTTTAATATAATTTTGCCTTTTGTTGCTAAATCTACTCCTTTCCCAAATTACCATATAAATTCTTTAAAGACAAACTCATTGGTCAAAAAATTATAGCGAGAAAAAAAAAAAACTGTCTGCGGACATAAATTTCTAAGGGTAATTATATACTGTACAGATAAATAACCGGATCAGCATACAAAATAGCTTCCTCCATTTGTTGTATAACTTGTAAAGGCAAGAGGAGCATTGGCATAGGAAAAGATGTGCCAGTCACAGAACAGCCTCCCCTGGTGGTGGGAGGACAAACCTGTAATACATCTGTATCTATCTATCTATCTATCTATCTGCCTGCTAATGTTTGTCCGCGACTTCACTTGCATGGATGTCTGTTATTGCTCAGCGGAACTAATTTTACAAAGACAGTAGTGCCATCTAATATTGTGAAGTATATATTATATTCTACACATCAATCACAAAATGTCTTTGGAAACAATATTTATAGTTTTTCCTTCAAGGATTAACACAAAGATGCTTGGTGCTACTAAATCGTGAGCATGCCATGTAAAGCTGCAATGGGAGAAGCAGCTGGTCCTGAGATCTATACCTGCAGCACTGAGTGTTTTCTGGGATGTGCAATATATGTATTTATTGTATTGTATCTATATCCTCTGATAATTAAGACACTGGGGGTAATTCACAGTTAATAGCAGCAAATTTGTTACCAGTTGGACAAAACCATGGACCTAATTCAGATTTGATCGCTGCGAACAGATAGTCGCCGAGTGTGTTTTTGCTTAGCAACTGTGCAAACACATGTGTAGCAGAGCTGTACGAACAGATTTTGTGCAGTCTCTGCACAGCCCAGGACTTACTCAGCCACTGCGAACACATTAGCCTGTCCGGGGCCGGAATTGACGTCAGGAACCCTCCCTACAAACGTTTGGGAACGCCTGCGATTTTCCAACCACTCCCTGAAAGCGGTCAGTTGCCACCCACAACTGCCTTCTTCCTGTCAATCTCCTTGCGATCGCAGTGCGAATGGATTATTCGCACAAAACCATCACTGAGTGATCTGCTTTGTACCCGTGCAACGCACCTGCGCATTGCTGTGCATACGCATGCGCAGTTTAAACCTGCGATTTAGACTTACACAGCAATTTAGATTTCAGTTTGAACACACCCCAACAAAATCTAACTCTCAATGCACATGTTATACCTGCCCCCCCTGCACTGCACATGGTTTTGCCCATCTGCTAACAAATTTGCTGCTGCGATCAACTCTGAATTAGGCCCACTATACTCTCCCGACTTGAAATAGGTTGGTTAAGTACTTATATCTGAAATAAATAAATAAATTATATATATATATATATATATATATATATATATATATATATATATATATAACCACTGACTCATCACAAAATCACCTGATTCATAAGGGCTAGGGATTTGACATTTGGACAGTAGCTTGCTTTTGTGATGTAGGCACCCACTAAGAAGGGATTTTTTTAAATTACCCAAGATATGGGTTAAAAATAAGATTTTACTTACCGATAAATCTATTTCTCATAGTCCGTAGTGGATGCTGGGGACTCCGTCAGGACCATGGGGAATAGCGGCTCCGCAGGAGACAGGGCACAAAAGCAAGCTTTTAGGATCACATGGTGTGTACTGGCTCCTCCCCCTATGACCCTCCTCCAAGCCTCAGTTAGGTACTGTGCCCGGACGAGCGTACACAATAAGGAAGGATCTTGAATCCCGGGTAAGACTTATACCAGCCACACCAATCACACCGTACAACTTGTGATTTGAACCCAGTTAACAGTATGATAACAATGAAGTAGCCTCTAAAAAAGATGGCTCACAACAATAATAACCCGATTTTTTTTGTAACAATAACTATGTACAAGTAATGCAGACAATCCGCACTTGGGATGGGCGCCCAGCATCCACTACGGACTATGAGAAATAGATTTATCGGTAAGTAAAATCTTATTTTCTCTAACGTCCTAGTGGATGCTGGGGACTCCGTCAGGACCATGGGGATTATACCAAAGCTCCCAAACGGGCGGGAGAGTGCGGATGACTCTGCAGCACCGAATGAGAGAACTCCAGGTCCTCCTCAGCCAGGGTATCAAATTTGTAGAATTTAGCAAACGTGTTTGCCCCTGACCAAGTAGCTGCTCGGCAAAGTTGTAAAGCCGAGACCCCTCGGGCAGTCGCCCAAGATGAGCCCACCTTCCTTGTGGAATGGGCATTTACATATTTTGGCTGTGGCAGGCCTGCCACAGAATGTGCAAGCTGAATTGTACTACAAATCCAACGAGCAATAGTCTGCTTAGAAGCAGGAGCACCCAGCTTTTTGGGTGCCTACAATATAAACAGCAAGTCAGACTTTCTGACTCCAGCCGTCCTGGAATTATATATATATATATATATATATATATATATATATATATTTCAGGGCCCTGACAACGTCTAGCAACTTGGAGTCCTCCAAGTCCCTAGTAGCCGCAGGCACCACAATAGGTTGTTTCAGGTGAAACGCTGACACCACCTTAGGAAGAAACTGGGGACGAGTCCGCAGTTCTGCCCTGTCCGAATGGAAAATCAAATATGGGCTTTTGTAAGACAAAGCCGCCAATTTTGACAATCGCCTGGCCGAGGCCAGGGCCAACAGCATGGTCACTTTCCATGTGAGATATTTCAAATCAACAGATTTGAGTGGTTCAAACCAATATGATTTGAGGAATCCCAACACTACGTTGAGATCCCACGGTGCCACTGGAGGCACACAAGGGCTGTATATGCAATACTCCCTTGTCAAAGTCAGAAAAATGTCTCTATGCACGTTGCCATATTTGCACCGCACACTGGTCCGCGCTGCGCATGCGTACGCTCTCCCGTGAAGGCGCATACCCGCGATAGCGTGCACTCGCAGGCGCGGTATGCGTATTTACGGTAGAGTTTATGTAGTCGTAGCGTGCGACTCATTCGTTACAAATGTTCACAATTAATGTAGTTTGTAGATCATGGTCCCCTTGATAGATTCTGAAAGTTTGGTTAAAATAGAAGGTCCCTGTTTAAAGGAATCCCTCTTTGTATTGTACGAAGGGTCTGACAGGAATCATACAGCCGTGTTTGGTACCCATCGGAAGAGTATTTAATTAGTAATATTCCGGTGTTGGTTTGGAGCGTATTAATCGCTCGTGCGAATAGTTATGGACATAAGAAGTTTATGTCCATTTCTATTATTTACACATACTCAGGTATGCGGCGGGAAACCCAGTTTCCCACCCACCTGAGCTGTTGGAAATCGTCACAGCCCACCTGTATGAATCACCCTATGACCTTTTGTTATGATGCAGGGCCGAATTCCTTCGGCCAATGGACAATGGGATTGTAGGACCAGGAGATTGCATTGTGTGTGGGGCATAAATAGGCAGGCCGACCACATCCAGCTCTCACTCTCTCATCAACGGTTATCTGCTGATAGCCGGGAGCTGGATATCGAGGCGCAGGCGATCATACCCTTTGTGCGTAAGTTTCTCTCCGTAATCATTGTCTTTCTGTGAGCCAATTTCTCTCATCTCTCTCTCTCTCTCTCTCTCCCTGTTCTGTTCTCTCATATCTCCCCTAGACTAGGCTAGTATTGTATTGTATTAGATAGTATTGTATTGTATTGCATTTAGGTCAGTGTAGTATTGTCCTTTTGTATTTATTGTTTAGTTCTGTGGTTAGGAAGTCTCTGTTATATTGTAGTGTATCATTTGTACTGTTATCCCCTTTTACAAATATATATTAGATATAATACAGTTAATAGGCTTTGGAACCTAAACCAGTATCTGTGTATTTTCTATAGTGTTAAGTGTTCACTTGAGCGTCGGTGACGCTCAAGCAGCTTTGTAGTTAGTCAGGTTACACAAGGTTGCACTTACACCCTGTATTCACATTAAGTTATTCTGTGTATTTCATTGGTATAAGGTTTAAACATTAAGGTATAGCGTTGTGAGCGTCTGCGCCGCTGGTGACCTCCTCGTGGTCTCGAGCGTATGCTACGCCATAGCGAATCATTACTCTAGTCATAGCCAATAACGTGTCCTGTGATCACTGGGCCGCGAGCGAACGTGACGCTTGAGCGTCTCGCCTACGGCTGAGCGATCGTTACGCAACTAGCGTACCATTACGGTACTTCTTAAGCAAACAGCGTACAGTGTTCTTAGACTTCATAAAGGGTTGTTTATACGACAAAGGAATTTAGCATTGTCAATTGGGGACTCGTCCTATCCTTCTCATATCTGCACTAGGTAGATCAGCAGACATTATCCCCCAGCAAAGGGTGGGAGGTTGTCTCCCAGTGCTGACGGGATAAGCGTCTGCTTCGCTTAGATAAAGAGTGCTGAAGGAATCCGGGAACCGGAAGTAAGAACAAAACGCTTGTGTCTTTTAAAAACTGTTTTATTTCTCTTCTGTCTTGCGTATACACGCACGCATACATTTATCTGCATTTCTTTTTTTTCAATTTCGTATATCACTATTCCTGTTTGCCAATTTTTATAGTTGATAGCAAGTGCTAAAAAGAGATTTGCTGTTATTTCATAGTAAAGGTAATAGTTAAAGTATAGAACAACACACGATTTGTCTAGGAGACAAGGCAGTCAGTGTGGATTGCGGTAGATGATCAGGGATCATTTACATTGATAAAAGTATATATTGTGTTACGGTGGATCTTTGCATTGCGTACACGTGTCGCTAACAAAGACTAGCGTACGCAATCCAAAAGGCAGACGCACGCAGCGTACATTACGCAACGTAGCGTCCGGTTACGCTCACGTAGCTCAAGTCACGAAAAGTTGAATTAGCGCAAAGCGATAATTAGCGCAAAGGCGATAAGTAACGCACAGCGGTAGATAACGCGACGCGGTAAATAACGCAAATCTATTTTTGGAAAAAATCTGAAATTTAGTTTAACAGATCCTGCTCCTAATTGGTAACACTGTTGGACTGAAGACAATTTCTGCGCAGAAATAGATATAGAAACAAAGTGTACATGTGTTGAGTGAGTGTGGTTTTGTATACATAAGTTTATACAACTTTAAGGTGGAACCAAAAGGAAAGCCGGGTACTCGTCAAGGGACATACGTGTAAGTGACATATACGGTGGCTAGGGAGGCATCCCTGGTTAAATAATATTTGAGCATTAGAGTATAGCGGACCATAAGGTAACAAGACCAGGAGGTCATAAGGTAACAAGACCAGGAGGTCGTAAGGTAAAAGGTCCGCTATAAAAGTCCAGTGGCACAACGCCTGGGGTGTTGGTGCAGAACCCATATAGGCCATACAAGCTCTTGCTGAAGGAATCGCGGCCGGAAACATCGATTCCATTGATCTTTCAGTACATAACAAGTAGTGCTTGTGTACTGAACGATTGGACCACACGTAATTGTGTGCAGTAGTTAGTAATCTGACCTAATACCATTAGAGTAAAGTGGTCACAAACGCTATTTGTACATTCTGACGTGATTTGTGTAATTTTTTATTTTTGGAAGGGAAGTTCGCTGGTCACTCAGGAACTATCTAACAACCCCAACTTTACTGGAAAGAGTAAGTGTCCTGCGGGTAACCCTCATATGTTCCAGTAAACTGAAGGTTCCATAGGGGCCCTGTATCGAGTACGCCAGCACCATATCGGTGTGATCAGGTCGTATTGGTCGAGGTGGGCGAGTGAGTGGGGTACTCGGTAAACCGCCACCGCCGGCCTACTGTGGAGTAATTTGGTTGTCTGAAAAGGCTTGCTGAAAACCTTGATACAGAGATCCAAGGAGGACTAAGCAACACCTGCAGACTATGGGGGCCAGTTGCTCAGGTAGGGGGCGATCAACCCTGGTTCAGGTTGATTCTGTGAACCGACCAGTTGGGTCGGCACGATATGTAATGTGTGAAAAATATGGAAGTCACACCGAATCTTTATGTGATGAATGGGAGAGAATGACTGTACAAGACAGGGACAAATTCCCAAGAATAGGTAGCTTTAGTCCAGAAGTGTTACAAAATTTAAGGAGGAGGATATGTCTCGTAAAATCAGCAAAGAGACGAATTCAGCATCATGATTATTTACAGTTATGGCACCAGGAAGGTGAGATACAGAGAGGTTTGGCTCTGGCGGCAGGATCTGGGGCAGTCAGGAAGCTGATAGCCACAGCTCCTCCTCCACCATACATTGCAGGAGAGAAGTTGATTACGGAGAGAAACGCACTGGGTTATAAAACAAAAACTCTTAGTAACCTTGTAAATGTTAATGATGTTAACCAAATAACTCATGCAAGTATTAACCCGTGCAAGATGTACCCTGTTTTGAACCTTCCTCAGGAGTGTGATCAAGAAGACGATTCAGCAACAATTTCAGCTCTCTCTCTTGCAGCCACCATAGCAGAGACCACAGTAGGCACAGCGACACCCACGAGATTAGTGAAAGCCCCTAGCGGAGGGATAGGTGAGGTCGTGTCAACGGGTAAGTACGGCACCATGCACTACACTGAAACAATTGTACCACAACAAGCTGTAGAATCTACACAGGAAGAGGCTGTTAGAATTGCTCCTGTAAGGGTAATAGCAGTTCCCAATGGAAAAACAGATGTGTCTGGAGCCACTCCCATAAGGAACATTGCCATGTACACTCCATTTTCCAGAATGGAATTAAGAACAATAGTGTCCGAATTTCCTGACCCCAGGAAGGATTTAGTTGCTAGCCAAAAATACATCAGGGATCTAGGTAACACTGTAGAACCCAACAACAAGGATTGGCAGATACTGCTAAGAGCTTGTTTACCTTCCAATGTTGACGCAACTCAATTTTTAGCTGACTGTGCATTGGATAAAGATGTACCGCTTACAGACGTGTACAACAAGGATAATGTAAAAAGGATAAATTTACAGCTAAAGGAGTATTTCCCAGCCGTTGTTAAATGGAATAAAATATTTTCCATTAAGCAAAAGGAGTCCGAAACGGCAACAGAATATTTTCACCGGGCACTATTAGAAATGGCAAAGTACACTGGTATAGAAGACATTAAGACCAACCCAAACCATCGAGAAGTAGCAGTATCTGTACTGATGGATGGTTTGAAAGAAACATTAAAAGCTAGGGTACAGACCACGCAACCATGCTGGCGAGGTCTGTCAGTGTCCACATTGAGAGAGGCTGCTATTGATCACGACAGAAATATCACTAGGCACAGGGAGTCGCAAAGTGATAAGTTGATGTCAGTAAGTATACAGGCGCTGACCACAAAGCAGCCTGCGTATGTACCACCGAATCCTGTGGGTAAGGCAAGTGTAATAACATGTTTTTCTTGTAACAGACCGGGACACTTTGCACGAGAATGTAGAACAAAGAATGTACAAAGATCTTTTCAACCCCCTAGACAACGACACGACACACGACATTGGGAGCAGGGTCCACAGAGGCGGAGTTTTGAGCCACATACAGGGGAAACAAAAAGATATCCCCCGAACAGAGATTGGCATGCCTCTGGTAGTTCCCAGCTAACCCCCGCACAAGTAGTCGCTGCCAGCGGGATTCAGGGAGGTCAGCATACCCAATAGGGGTGTGGCCATACCTGTAATCTGCACCCAGTTAAGTTGATTGCTAGTCTTGGAAGCGAACCAGAGATTGCAATCAATGTAGCTGGTAAAACTTTAAACTTTCTTGTAGACACAGGGGCGGCCAAGTCAGTGATAAATTCGACAGTGGGCATGAGAACCACTGGTAGGACAATTCCAGCCATGGGAGTAACAGGAGTAGTCCAGCACTACCCTGTTAGCAAACCAGCCGAGATTACAATAGGGCCTTTGCATACCAAGCATTCCTTTTTGCTGGCTGCATCGGCACCAACTAATCTCCTGGGAAGAGACTTACTATGTAAAATGGGTTGCGTCATTTATTGTACTCCTGAAGGTGTATTCTTGGACATACCTGAGAATCACGCTCAGGAAGTACGAGACATGTTAGACTCCCCATCAAAATTAATGTCACATTCCATTATGACAAATAGGAATCCATCCCAAGTAGAAGAGATGACATCTCAGATACCAGAGTCACTTTGGACAAAAGATGGACAGGACACTGGATTAATGGCAAACGTAGCTCCAGTAGTTGTACAAGTAAAAGATGGTAGGATAGCTCCAAAAATCCCACAGTATCCTCTGAAGCCAGAGGTGGAGTTAGGAGTTTTCCCAGTAATAGAGCGCTTGCTACAACAGGGCATTCTAGTAAGAACGTCCAGCACAGCAAATAGTCCCATCTTCCCTGTTAAAAAGAGTGGGGGGAGGGGTTACAGGCTAGTGCAGGATCTAAGGGGGATTAACAAAATAGTTGAGAGTCAGTTCCCCGTAGTGCCTAATCCAGCTGTCATCCTAATGCAAATTCCTCCCACTGCCAAATTTTTCACTGTTATTGACCTCTGCTCCGCATTCTTTTCGGTACCTCTGCACCCTGACAGCCAATATTTGTTTGCATTCACATACAGAGGAGTCCAATACACGTGGACTCGGTTACCCCAAGGTTTCATAGATAGTCCAAGTATATTTTCTCAGGCTTTGCATGATTGTTTACAGTCTTTCCAACCGGAGAGTGGATCAGTGTTGATACAGTACGTGGATGATCTACTACTGTGTTCTGATTCATTGGAAGCTTCCCTGAAGGATACGAAACAGCTCCTGTTTCATCTTTCAGACACAGGTCACAAGGTTTCCAAAGACAAGTTACAATTATGCCAAACTAAGGTAAAATATTTGGGACACTGTCTAACACAAGGACTGAGACACCTGACCGCTGATAGAATCCAAGCCATTAGAGACATGACACTGCCACAAACCCAGCAACAGATCAGGACGTTTCTAGGAATGTGTGGGTATTGCCGTAATTGGATCCCAGGGTTTTCCATATTGGCGCTACCTTTGCAGGAAATGGTCTCTTCAAACAAACCTGATCGGATTTCGCATACAGACGAATCTGAAACAGCATTTGAGAGACTCAAGCAATGCCTAACGCAGGCACCAGCACTAGGTATGCCAGACTATGGGAAACCCTTTGAACTATACGGAACAGAAAGTGCTGGGTGCGCAGCAGGTGTACTAACACAAAAACACGGTGATGCCAGCAGGCCAGTTGCATATTACAGCGCTCGGCTAGATACGGTAGCGCGATCCCTCCCCACATGCTTGCGTAGCGTTGCGGCGATAGCATTGCTAGTGACAAAAAGCGAAGATGTCGTGCTAGGCCACAACCTCACAATCCATACACCGCATGCGGTATCTGCCTTATTGAATTCTGCCCAAACCAGACACGTCTCATCAGCAAGGTTTACAAGATGGGAATTGGCATTAATGGCCCCAGTAAACATCACCATAAGGAGATGCAGTGCATTAAACCCTGCAACATTTCTCCCAGGTGTGCCTGGTCAGACACAAAGGGTGGAAGGTGAGAGTGATGGGGAAGGAGGATTTAATGCAAAGGAAGATACACATGATTGTATGGAATATTTGACCCAAAATTTTACCGCAAGGCCTGACATCAGTGACAATCCACTGGAAGATGCAGAACTCACGTTCTACACGGACAGTAGTTGTCACAGACAGTCAGACTCGGGAGACTTGTGTACTGGATACGCAGTCGTAGATGACCAAGACACCATAGAAGCGGAACCGCTAGGCCCACCTCACTCAGCCCAGGTTGCTGAACTGGTCGCCCTAACCAGAGCATGTGAATTGGCTAAGGGTAAGTCAGCCAATATCTACACCGATTCTAGATACGCCTTCGGGGTAGTCCATGATTTCGGAGCCCTATGGCGGCTCAGAAATTTCATGACGGCAGCTGGCACACCGATAGCGCATGCAGCTCATATAAAAAGGCTTCTAACAGCGATACAGGAACCCGACAGAGTGGCTGTTATCAAATGTAAAGCACATACATATAGTCAAGACCCAGTGTCACTTGGTAACAGCCGAGCAGACGAAGCCGCAAAGCTTGCAGCTGCTACCCCCATACAGACAGACACCACACAACTGATGGTATTTAATACCATCAACACACAAAAGTTGTGTGAGATGCAGAATTTGTGTTCCACACAGGAAAGAGCAGTCTGGAAGGCAAAGGGATATGGCCAGGAGTCCTCAGGGCTCTGGACGGATGGACATGGTAAACCGGTGGCCCCCAGGGCATACCTTCCATGTCTGGCTGAAGCAGCTCACGGGCTGACTCATCTAGGCAAGGAGGGGATGTGCAAATTGGTAAGAGCATACTGGTGCGCCCCAGGATTCTCCTCTCATGCGGGTAAAAGAGCAATGTCATGCCTTACCTGTCTGAGAAAGAATATTGGAAAAGCAATACCTACAGAACCATCCCATGTCCCACCTGCCGGCGGCCCTTTCCAGGTAATACAAATTGACTTCATTCAATTACCCCCATGTCGAAATTTGAAATATGTACTTGTCTGTATAGATGTTTTCTCGAATTGGGTCGAAGCATTTCCAGCAGCTACAAATACTGCCATGTTTACAGCTAAGAAAATTGTGCAGGAATTTGTATGTAGATATGGTATCCCTAGAATCATTGAAAGTGATAGGGGTACCCATTTTACAGGTGATGTCTTTCAAGGAATGTGTAAGTTGATGGGAATTGATAGTAAGCTGCACACTCCGTACCGTCCACAGGCGAGTGCGAAGGTCGAAAGAGTGAACAGCACTATTAAAAATAAATTGAGTAAAGTAATGACAGAGACAGGATTGACGTGGCCAGAAGCTTTACCCATTGTTTTGTATAGCATCAGAACCACTCCCAGGTCCCCTCTTAATCTGTCTCCTTTTGAAATCTTGTTTGGTCGACAACCGCATGTCATGATTAACCCTCAGGATGATTTGAAATGTAACAATGAAGTAACTGTAAAATACTTAATTAACATGAGTAAACAGTTGAGGAATCAAAATGATAATCTGAAGTTGGTGATTCCTGATTTACCAGATAGTAATTGTCATGACATTGAACCTGGGAATTATGTAATGATACGAAATTTTCTACGCTCAGGTTGTCTTATTGATAGATGGGAAGGACCATACCAGGTCTTATTGACTAGCACCACAGCATTGAAGGTTGCTGAGAGAGAGACTTGGGTCCATTCATCCCACTGCAAAAAGGTTGCTGATCCAGAGAAGTCCCGTGATAAGGAACAGACGGTAGAGGTTGTATCACTAGAGTGTCTGTTCCAGGAGGACTGAGGCGGCACCTGAGCCTTGAAGACCGGAAGCAGTTGTCGACTCCCCTCTCCCTTTTATTGTTTTTCTCCACTTCCCAGCCCCTCTCCCTTAAAAAATTTCTTTTTCCCCCTTCTCATTCTTCTCTATTTCCTCCTCAAAGATGGACTTGCCCCAAGAGACTGTGATCCGGATTTTGATGTTAACCATGATGTTGACCAGAGCAGTCTGTTCCGGCGAGAGTACCATAGAGGTCGAGAGAGGTTCTGGAATGGGTTCCGATTATGATGATGGAGGCGTAGTTTTCCAAGATCAACCAAACCAACAAGCAAAGGCGAGTATCAGAAAACGATCCGATAGAAGAAATTGTGATGGATTGTTAGCTGAAGAAAATGGTATCTGTAGGCTCTGTGATAATCTGGTTGAAGATGGATGCATAAAGAAATGCCAATCTAGTTTTAATATCCATATGGACCGGCATCCATTGAGTGACTATCACTCCTTAGTGGGTAACGTGTTAAACCAAACAGATTGTTGGGTATGCTCTCAAGTACCTCAGGGTCACAGCAAATCAGGGCTAGTACCATTTCCTTTAACGTTAGGGGAGGTACTTGAGCTAAGTGGTGGGAGACCGGTGGACCGGAGGTTTAACATCTCCAGCCCTCCTAGTTTGAAGCTCCACCAATACCATGTGGATAGGTCCCTCTTATGTTTCAACATCTCCAATCCCAGAAAACCGGGAAATTGGGAAGTGTCGTGGAGCAACCTTACCATGACCTTTTCACACAGAGCAGATAGAATGCCTACAGATACAGAGCTCGTACGCCACATAGCCAGTAGAGGAAAATCTTTCCGGTATCGATATACCTTAGGAAATAGGATTACTAGAGTTGGAGAGGTATCACCAGGATACTGTGCACATATCGTACAAACTGATACGTGCATTAAGCAGTTGGAAGAATTAGGGTCAGGAGATTTCACCTGGAAGGTTTGTAACATGGTCATGTCCTTCTCCGTCCCTTATGTTCTCCCCGATGACGCATATTTCATATGCGGGAGAAAGGCGTACAAGTGGCTTGCCCCAAACTCTGAAGGATTGTGTTATATTGGAAAAGTATTGCCTGAAGTGATGACTGTAACACATGACAAAATGAAGGACATACACCGTGGTGCCCAAGCTCCTTATACTCACACTCATTACGAGCACCGAGTTAAAAGACAACTGTCAGAAAGGTTAGAGCATCCGGCCTCTGATCTTATCCATGAATCCACCGGGATTCAGGTTCTGGTAGCGTTAGATTTCACTCGCACCGCTCGAGGTGTGATGAATTATAGATACATTTCCGCACTCGCCAATTTGTTAGATAATATCACTGAAATGTATGATGACACGTTTAGATACACTGGAAGAGAACTTCAAGCTTACAAAACAGAACTAGTTCAGCATAGGATGGTTCTTAATTATCTTACAGCAGTAACAGGCGGATATTGTGTTACATTGGCAACACAGTACGGCATAAAGTGTTGCACGTATATCACAAATAGCACCGAGGATCCGGTAGAGGTCATAGACCAAAAGATGGACGATATTCTGCAATTAAAGTGGGAATTTCGTCGAAAACACAATCTCACCCTTGCTGCTGTAGGTAATGAGCTGACTGGTTGGGTGTCATGGTTGAACCCGCGAAATTGGTTCTCCGGTTTAGGAGACTGGGCTCAAGGAGTCATAATGGATGTTGGAAAGTTTCTACTATGTATCTTGGGTGTCATTATATCGATTGGATTGATATTTAGATGCGGGCAGGCTTTAATGAGGTGCAAACAAAGTACAAGAGTGATGAGCTTGAGGAGCGAGGAAACTGTAATTAACCTGGATTTGATTTATGACCCAATGATAGAAACCAGAATGTGATGAAAATGCGATTATACGGTCCGTTTCTTTCACCTGTTTTTCTGCTTTTCTCCAAGATACAAAGACCCCCTTGGACGAGGAAGTTGACGAGACGCTATACAGACAACAGACAAGCACCAAAGAAGAAGATTTGACAACTTTAAATATGGACACTTGATGAACTTTGCCATGGATCCCCAGTTTCCCTAGTATTTTTAAACTCACGCTAGCCCAACATTTTTGTAAATCTGATGGCACTGACAAAGCTTGTTGCTCATGCCTAAGGAGCAAAACAGCGCAAAGAAGACGACTCTCAACAGATACCGAACACAACTTCAACAACAGATGTACATTTCCCTGACATAGAATATCATTGCATTTTTCGTAAGTGTTCTTTATCTTCATCTCTACAACCCTCAGGTAACGACACACATAGACGATAGGGAATACAGGCACAGATATCAGCAACCACATACCTCCCCCATTCATGTATCATCAACTAAAATGTGCATCCCCATTTTGTTACAACCACAGCCGAAATGAGCTCGGTAGAGTTTGACAGCCCATCCACAGACCTGTACCACAGGATAAGAAGGAATTCAAATGTATACTTCGCAATACCTCGAAGCTTGATTTACCACACGTACGGCACGATGATACATGACCCTCCAAACATGGACTCATACACACATGCTTCTGCTTTCTCACTAGGTCATACCCTCTTCACACCTACTCCACTCTTCTCCCCTACCCAACCATGGAAATCAATTAACCCCTGACTTACATTTTTCTCCTTAAATATTTTAGAAGGTGGCAGTTATTATTGACTGCCAAAGGGTGGACTGTCAAAGTCAGAAAAATGTCTCTATGCACGTTGCCATATTTGCACCGCACACTGGTCCGCGCTGCGCATGCGTACGCTCTCCCGTGAAGGCGCATACCCGCGATAGCGTGCACTCGCAGGCGCGGTATGCGTATTTACGGTAGAGTTTATGTAGTCGTAGCGTGCGACTCATTCGTTACAAATGTTCACAATTAATGTAGTTTGTAGATCATGGTCCCCTTGATAGATTCTGAAAGTTTGGTTAAAATAGAAGGTCCCTGTTTAAAGGAATCCCTCTTTGTATTGTACGAAGGGTCTGACAGGAATCATACAGCCGTGTTTGGTACCCATCGGAAGAGTATTTAATTAGTAATATTCCGGTGTTGGTTTGGAGCGTATTAATCGCTCGTGCGAATAGTTATGGACATAAGAAGTTTATGTCCATTTCTATTATTTACACATACTCAGGTATGCGGCGGGAAACCCAGTTTCCCACCCACCTGAGCTGTTGGAAATCGTCACAGCCCACCTGTATGAATCACCCTATGACCTTTTGTTATGATGCAGGGCCGAATTCCTTCGGCCAATGGACAATGGGATTGTAGGACCAGGAGATTGCATTGTGTGTGGGGCATAAATAGGCAGGCCGACCACATCCAGCTCTCACTCTCTCATCAACGGTTATCTGCTGATAGCCGGGAGCTGGATATCGAGGCGCAGGCGATCATACCCTTTGTGCGTAAGTTTCTCTCCGTAATCATTGTCTTTCTGTGAGCCAATTTCTCTCATCTCTCTCTCTCTCTCTCTCTCCCTGTTCTGTTCTCTCATATCTCCCCTAGACTAGGCTAGTATTGTATTGTATTAGATAGTATTGTATTGTATTGCATTTAGGTCAGTGTAGTATTGTCCTTTTGTATTTATTGTTTAGTTCTGTGGTTAGGAAGTCTCTGTTATATTGTAGTGTATCATTTGTACTGTTATCCCCTTTTACAAATATATATTAGATATAATACAGTTAATAGGCTTTGGAACCTAAACCAGTATCTGTGTATTTTCTATAGTGTTAAGTGTTCACTTGAGCGTCGGTGACGCTCAAGCAGCTTTGTAGTTAGTCAGGTTACACAAGGTTGCACTTACACCCTGTATTCACATTAAGTTATTCTGTGTATTTCATTGGTATAAGGTTTAAACATTAAGGTATAGCGTTGTGAGCGTCTGCGCCGCTGGTGACCTCCTCGTGGTCTCGAGCGTATGCTACGCCATAGCGAATCATTACTCTAGTCATAGCCAATAACGTGTCCTGTGATCACTGGGCCGTGAGCGAACGTGACGCTTGAGCGTCTCGCCTACGGCTGAGCGATCGTTACGCAACTAGCGTACCATTACGGTACTTCTTAAGCAAACAGCGTACAGTGTTCTTAGACTTCATAAAGGGTTGTTTATACGACAAAGGAATTTAGCATTGTCACCCTTGACAAACGTCTGGACTTCAGGAACTGAAGCCAATTCTTTTTGGAAGAAAATCTATAGGGCCGAAACTTGAACCTTTATGGACCCCAATTTGAGGCTCATAGACACTCCTGTTTGCAGGAAGTGCAGAAATCGACCTAGTTGAAATTTTTTTGTGGGGCCTTCCTGGCCTCACCCACGCAACATATTTTTACCACATGTGGTGATAACGTTGTGCGGTCACCTCCTTCCTGGCTTTGACCAGGGTAGGTATGACCTCTTCCGGAATGCCTTTTCCCTTAGGATCCGGCATTCAAACCGCCATGCCGTCAAACGCAGTCGCGGTAAGTCTTGGAACAGACAAGGTCCCTGCTGGAGCAGGTCCTTTCTTAAAGGCCGATGCCACGGTTCCTCTTGGAACAGACATGGTACTTGCTGAAAGCAAATCCCTTCTTAGCTCCCGAGGCCATTAGTCCTCTGTGAGCATCTCTTGAAGTTCCGGTTACCAAGTCCCTCTTGGCCAATCCGGAGCCACGAGTATAGTTCTTACTCCTCTATGTCTTTTAATTCTCAATACCTTGGTTATGAGAAGCAGAGGAGGGAACACATACACCGACTGTTACACCCACGGTGTTACCAGGACGTCCACAGCTATCGCCTGAAGGTCTCGTGACCTGGCGCAATACCTGTCCCATTTTTTGTTCGGGCGGGACGCCATCATGTCCACCTTTGGTCTTTCCCAACGGTTCCCAATCATGCGGAAAACTTCCCGATGAAGTTCCCACTCTCCCGGGTGGAGGTCGTGCCTGCTGAGGAAGTCTGCTTCCCAGTCGTCCACTCCCGGAATGAACACTGCTGACAGTGCTATCACATGATTTTCCGCCTAGCGAAAAATCCTTGCAGTTTTGCCACTGCCCTCCTGCTTCTTGTGCCGCCCTTTCTGTTTACGTGGGCGACTGCCGTGATGTTATCCCACTGGATCAATACCGGCTGACCTTGAAGCAGAGGTCTTGCTAAGCTTAGAGCATTATAAATTTGCTCTTAGCTCCAGTATATTTATGTGGAGAGAATTCTCCAGACTTGATCACACTCCTTGTGTGACTGCTCCCCAGCCTCTCAGGCTGGCCTCCGTGGTCACGAGCATCCAATCCTGAATGCCGAATCTGCGGCCCTCTAGAAGATGAGCACTCTGTAATCACCACAGGAGAGACACCCTTGTCCTTGGATATAGGGTTATCCGCTGATGCATCTGAAGATGCGATCCGGACCATTTGTCCAGCAGATCCCACTGAAGAGTTCTTGCGTGAAATCTGCCGAATGGAAGCGCTTCGTAATAAGCCACCATTTTTTACCAGGACTCTTGTGCAATGATGCACTGACACTTTTCCTGGTTTTAGGAGGATCCCGATTAGCTCGGATAACTCCCTGGCTTTCTCCTCTGGGAGAAACACCTTTTCCTGGACTGTGTCCAAAATCATCCCTAGGACCAGCAGACGTGTCGTCGGAACAACTGCGGTTTTGGAATATTTAGAATCCACCCGTGCTGTCGTAGAACTACTTGAGATAGTGCTACTCCGACCTCCAACTGTTCTCTGGACCTTGTTCTTATCAGGAGGTCGTCCATTTTCTTTGAAGACGAATCCTCCTTTCGGTCATTACCTTGGTAAGGACCCCGGGGTGCCTTGGACAATCCAACGGCATCGTCTTGAAACTGATAGTGACAGTTCTGTACCACGAACTTGAGGTACCCTTGGTGAGAAAAGGCAAATTTTGGGACATGGAGGTAAGCATCCCTGATGTCCCGGGACACCATATAGTCCCCTTGTTCTTTGCTATCACTGCTCTGAGTGACTCTATCTGGATTTGAACCCTTGTAAGTGTTCAAATTTTTCAGATTTAGAATAGGTCTCACCTAGCCTTCAGTACCACCATATAGTGTGGAGTAATACCCCTTTCCTTGTTGTCGGAGGGGTAATTTTATTATCACCTGCTGGGAATACAGCTTGTGAATTGTTTTCAATACTGCCTCCCTGTCGGAGGGAGACATTGGTACAGCAGACTACAGGAACCTGCGAGGGGGGAAACCTCTCGACATTCCAATCTGTACCCCTTGGATACTACTTGTAGGATCCAGGGGTCCTGTACGGTCCCAGCGTCATGCTGAGAACTTGGTAGAAGCGGTGGAGGGCTTCTGTTCCTGGGAATGGGCTGCCTGCTGCAGTCTTCTTCCCTTTCCTCTATCCCTGGGCAGATATGACTCTTATAGGGACGAAAGGACTGAGGCTGAAAAGACGGTGTCTTTTTCTGCAGAGATGTGACTTAGGGTAAAAAACGGTGGATTTTCCAGCAGTTGCCCTGGCCACCAGGTCCCATGGACCGACCCCAAATAACTCCTCCCCTTTATACGGCAATACATCTTTGTGCCGTTTGGAATCTGCATCACCTGACCACTGTCGTGTCCATAAACATCTTCTTGCAGATATGGACATCGCATTTACTCTTGATGCCAGAGTGCAAATATCCCTCTGCGCATCTCGCATATATAGAAATGCATCCTTTAAATGCTCTATAGTCAATAAAATACTGTCCCTGTCAAAGGTATCAATATTTTTAGTCAGGGAATCCGACCAAGCCACCTCAGCTCTGCACATCCAGGCTGAGGCGATCGCTGGTCGCAGTATAACACCAGCATGTGTGTGTATACTTTTTAGGATATTTTTCAGCCTCCTATCAGCTGGCTCCTTAAGTACGGCCCTATCCGTAGATGGTACCGCCACTTGTTCTGATAAGCGTGTGAGCGCCTTATCCACCCTGAGGGGTGTTTCCCACCGCGCCTTAACTTCTGGCGGGAAAGGGTATACCGCCAATAATTTTCTATCGGGGAAAACCCACGCATCATCACACACTTCATTTAATTTATCTGATTCAGGAAAAACTACAGGTAGTTTTTTCACCTCACACATAATACCCTTTTTTGTGGTACTTGGAGTATCAGAAATATGTAACACCTCCTTCATTGCCCTTAACGTGTGGCCCTAAAAGAAAATACGTTTGTTTCTTCACCGTCGACACTGAAATCAGTGTCCGTGTCTGGGTCTGTGTCGACCGACTGAGGTAAATGGGCATTTTACAGCCCCTGACGGTGTTTGAGACGCCTGGACAGATACTAATTTGTTCGCCGGCCCTCTCATGTCGTCAACCGGCTTGCAGCGTGTTGACATTGTCACGTAATTTCCATAAATAAGCCATCCATTCCGGTGTCGACTCCCTAGAGAGTGACATCACCATTACAGGCAATTTGCTCCGCCTCCTCACCAATATTTTCCTCATACATGTCGACACACACGTACCGACATACAGCACACACATAGGGAATGCTCTGATAGAGGACAGGACCCACTAGCCCTTTGGGGAGACAGAGGGAGAGTTTGCCAGCACACACCAAAAGCGCTATAAATGTATATAAACAACCCTAGAAGGTGTTGTTTACTATATATGCGCTCTTAATATATAAATATCGCCAATTTATGCCCCCCTTCTCTTTGTTACCCTGTTTCTGTAGTGCAGTGCAGGGGAGAGTCCTGGGAGCCTTCCTCACCAGCGGAGCGGAGCAGGAAAATGGCGCTGAGTGCTGAGGAGAATAAGCTCCGCCCCTTTTCCGGCGGGCTTCTTCTCCCGGTTTTTAATAAACTGGCCTGGGTTAAAATACATACATATAGCCTTAATGGCTATATGTGATGTATTTATTTTGCCACTAAAGGTAATTATATTGCTGCCCAGGGCGCCCCCAGCAGCGCCCTGCACCCTCCGTGACTGAGTCAGTGAGCCGTGTGACAACAATGGCGCACAGCTGCAGTGCTGTGCGCTACCTTCATGAAGACTGTGGAGTCTTCTGCCGCCTGTTTTCCGGACCTCCGTTCTGCCGTCTCTTCAGCGTCTGTAAGGGGGATCGGCGGCGCGGCTCCGGGACGAACCCCCGGCTGACCTGTGTTCCGACTCCCTCTGGAGCTAAGTGTCCAGTAGCCTAAGACTCCAATCCATCCTGCACGCAGGTGAGTTGGAAATCTCTCCCCAAAGTCCCTCGATGCAGTGATCCTGTTGCCAGCAGGAATCACTGAGATTGAAACCTAAAAAAAAACTTTTCTAAACAGCTCTTTAGGAGAGCCACCTAGATTGCACCCTCTCGGACGGGCACAAAAACCTAACTGAGGCTTGGAGGAGGGTCATAGGGGGAGGAGCCAGTACACACCATGTGATCCTAAAAGCTTGCTTTTGTGCCCTGTCTCCTGCGGAGCCGCTATTCCCCATGGTCCTGACGGAGTCCCCAGCATCCACTAGGACGTTAGAGAAAGGGGTAAGATGAGTATTGGAAAATCTCCCTCTCACAGAGATTAGTTAAGACAGCACACCCAGCTAGGGCTATAAAGAATGCATGGTGCCGGCGATACCGAGTCGCAGAGGGGGGAGGACACAATGCTCTGTTCCAGGACTTCCTTGCCAGTGGCAGTTGCAGAGCAGTCCATTATTCAAATAGGGGACCTACATCAACTGCCTCCCCTAAACACGGTCAAACATCGCTGGCAAGGCAGTCCAGCCTTATGGTTCAGGAGATTTTGTGATGAGTCAGTGGTATTTGCCATATATCTATCTATCTATCTATCTATCTATATATATATATATATATTATTTCAGATATAAGTACTTAACCAATCTATTTCAAGTCAGGAGAGGATAGTGTATCAGTTATCTGAGGTTAACCTGTCACTTGAACTAAACATTGCAGACTCTCTCAGAGAGCAATAGGAGGAAAGGAGAGATGGATATTGACTCTTAAATGCATTAAAGGAAAGCTTGATAGTCAGCAACTGCTTATCTGCTGTGTAACGGGTACTGACAGCTCACCCAGTGACCTTAAGTGTTGTGTGAAAATATTTACCTTTTTACCTCAAAAGGAGGAACCCTGAGGAGAGCAAGAAGCTAAGCAAGGAGATCTAGTGCCCTTTGGAATAGAGTCAGCCTGCAAACCTTACATATTTAACATACAGCAGGCGGAGCTTGGCCTGTCATCCCAGCCAGTGCCGTTTCCTGCGGCGGGCGAGCCGTGCAACCGCACGGGGCGCCCGCCACGGCACTTCTTGAGGACTTTCAATCCACCCTCCCCTCTCCTCCCGAGTGCCCTGCTTGGGGGGCGGGGTTTCGCGGAATGACGCGATTGCGTTGTGACGTCACGACGCAATTGCGTCATTCCGCGAAACCCCGCCCCCGAGCTGGGCACTCGGGAGGAGGGAGAAGGGGGAGCCAAGCCGCGGCGCCACGCAGACGAGGGAGAGGCGGCTGAAGAGCGGGAAGAACCGCTTCAAATGTAAATCAGCCCCTCTCCCTCTCTCTCCCTCCCCCCTCACCACCACCACCTGCCGTAGTACTGTGTAAAATGGGGGCACATGCCTGCCGCAATGTGTAAAATGGGGGCACGTCCCTGCCTTAATGTGTAAAATGGGGACACTTGCCTGTTGTACTGTGTAAAATGTAGACACGTGCCTGCCGTAATGTGTAAAATGGGGATGCAGTCTGCCGTAATGTGTAAAATGGGGGCACATGCCTGCCGTAATGTGTAAAATGGGGGCACATGCCTGTTGTACTGTGTAAAATGGGGGCACTTGCCTGCCGCAATGTGTAAAACGGGGACACTTGCCTGCCGCAATGTGTAAAATGGGGACACTTTCCTGCCGCAATGTGTAAAATGGGGGCACGTGCCTGCCGCAATGTGTAAAATGGGGGCACTTGCCTGTTGTACTGTGTAAAATGGAGGCACGTGCCTGCCGCAATGTGTAAAATGGGGACACTTTCCTGCCGCAATGTGTAAAATGGGGGCACGTGCCTGCCGCAATGTGTAAAATGGAGACACTTTCCTGCCGCAATGTGCAAAATGGGGACACTTGCCTACCGTGCTGTGTAAAATGGGGACACTTGCCTGCCGTGCTGTGTAAAATGGGGACACTTGCCTGCCGTGCTGTGTAAAATGGGGACACTTGCGTGCCGTGCTGTGTAAAATGGGGACACTTGCCTACCGTGCTGTGTAAAATGGGGACACTTGCCTGCCGTGCTGTGTAAAATGGGGTCGCGTGCCTGCTGTAATGTGTAAAATGAGGACTTTTTTTTTTTCTATCATGTGGTGGCCGTGATGATGAGATCAGATGAGGCCACGCCCATCTTAAAGCCACGCCCATTTCAACGAGGTCACGCCCCCTTGCCGGGAGCGCGCGCATGCTTTTGCTCTTTATATCTATGTGGGGGGGCGCATTTTTTTTTATGTGAATGGGAGGGAGGGGGGGGGCGCATTTTTAAATCTCGCACTGGGAGCCAAATTGGCTAGAAACGGCCCTGATCCCAGCATTTACAGCACTGAGCAGGGCAGCATCACATGCAGATGGGGCAGAAAGGAGGCGGATTATTCTCCTCAGTGCCAGCATCAATCCGGAGAATGCCGCCCAGAGGTGCGGCCTGACAAAGATATATGTAAAAAAATAAATAAAAGCAGTATTAAATTTGCCTAAATACCAGCGCTTTTCATCTCTTTGCAATTATACTTGAAAATCTGTAGCGAAGCACAACTATTCTGCATATATATATATATATATATATATATATATATATATATATATATATATATATATATATATATATACACACATACATACATACATACATACATACATACACACACATATATACATACATACACATACATACATACATATAGTCATTTTGGCCTTGCGTAGCCTGCACACAGCACACGCCAAGTGTCTGTTTTTTGCTTTATTGCTCCTCTCCCGGATGTCACATCGAGATCATACATACCTCTTTCAAAGATCACTAAGCTATACAATAGTGAAAACACCATCCAAATTCCTCCAGCAGTTTTTGTGTGATGCTGGAACGAACAGAGAAAATTCCGAAAAATATTTTTTTTGTCTCCACAGTTCATAGACAGTTCCAAGAAGTATATTTGTAATATACACAAGCGGGCACAAGCGTGGAAAAGGGGCGTGGCCACGCAAAATAGGGGGCGTGATCATTTTACGTAATAAAAGTGGGCGGTTCAGCCCACAGACGATAAAACAGGGGGCGTGGGTGGCTGGCGTCGTCACTGTTGGGGGCGTGGCTTCCCCCAAGCTCTCTCTCACAGCGTGAATGGATGCCGCGCGCATGCGCACGGCATCTTTACATGCTGGGAGGGCAGGAAGCGGGCAGCTGGTCTAGCAGGACGACGCAGAAAGGGCAGGGCGGATTTTGCCCTTAAAAAAAAAAAAAAACATCGGGCAGGGCGTGGTGCCCTGCTAAAAAAGCCTAGCGTGAACACTACACTATGGGGGTCATTCCGAGTTGTTCGCTAGTTGCCGATTTTCGCAATGGAGCGATTAAGGCAAAAATGCGCATGCGCTAAGTATTTTAGCACAAAACTTAGATTTACTCACGTCCGAACAAAGAATTTTCATCGTTGAAGTGATCGTAGTGTGATTGACAGGAAGTGGGTGTTTCTGGGCGGAAACTGACTATTTTCTGGGAGTGTGCGGAAAAACGCAGGCGTGCCAGGATAAACCGCGGGAGTGTCTGGAGAAACGGGGGAGTGGCTGGCCGAACGCAGGGCGTGTATGTGACGTCAAACCAGGAACGAAACGGGCTGAGCTGATCGCAGTGTAGGAGTAGGTCTCGAGCTACTCAGAAACTGCTAAGAATTTTCTATTCGTAATTCTGCTAATCTTTCGTTCGCAATTCTGCTAAGCTAAGATACACTCCCAGAGGGCGGCGGCCTAGCGTGTGCAATGCTGCTAAAATCTGCTAGCGAGCGAACAACTCGGAATGACCCCCTATGCGTAAAACGTACCTTGAAACAGATGGATGGGAAAATAGGAATTAAACACAACTAAACCTCATATCTACTCATATGGATCTTTCATGCAAGCATTAAGAAATGTGTTTATTGTAGTATCCTGGACCTACTGTATATCGTACTAAGTTGTGTGTAATTGATCTTTTCCATCCTGTGACCACAGCTAAATCTCTGTTTTCCGCATACAGCAACTCCAGCAACCAGCATTTTTATTCACTTTGCAAGAAACTATTTAAATTAAACAAATAGGCTGCTTAATGAGGGGAAAAAAGAGAGGAAATCTAATGTGCTTTCTGTCAATTTTTAGTGAGTTACTTCAAAACGTCTGTTATTAACAGCATTAGGGAGCAATTACCGCTTAATGGCTGTCTAAACCCATTATCAGTGTACATTTAACCTTTAAATATTCAAAGATAATATTTAATTTGAACAAATTAATGGACTGCCAGCGAGACCAAATCTCTCTAGGAGGGTTCTGGTTTTTCAAGAGCAGAGTCTTCTGACTAAATTGTCCCTTTCTAGAGAATGATTGTGTTTGTATTCACAATAGATGTACAGGACGCACTCATTGCTGGTTAAACAGCTGTCATTGAAAAAATAAAATAATAATTGAGCACGGGAAATTTGTAGGGGCATATTTATCACATCCCGCATCTCATATGCGGATGTGATAAATTAACCCAAAAACCGCAATGCGAAAATGGAATCCATTGCAGGGAGCTTGCGAGAAAGTTCTGCTCCATATTGATAAATGCATAAGTGCATCAGTCACCAGAATAATTATGTAGGCTTTTCAGATCTTTTAAATAACTAGAAATCCAACATGACAAGAATTATTAATAAATAATAATAATATTATAAACAGAGCTAAATAAAAAACAACAACAGAAACACGTCACTGATGCACACAGGGGGGGTTTCGGAGTACCCAGAAACGCCACTGAAGTATCGTTCAGGGGCAAATACAGGATTTCTGCAGTGGGGGTTCCAAATCTTTGATTTCAGAGCGATTGTTGCCAGCCCATATGCAGGCAGGCCCAAAGATCAAGGTAAGCCACTTACCAGACTCTTTGGCCGGTATTCAATTATTTTCACCTCCTTCCACACCCGTTCTGTTTCTGCTAACGGGAGTGGCATAATCATTTCAGCTCGCTACCCCAGGCGCCCAACCCTTTATGCAGCTAAACTTGATTACCATGGGTGCAATGTGTGCGATAATAAGATTTTACTTACCGATAAATCTATTTCTCGTAGTCCGTAGTGGATGCTGGGGACTCCGTCAGGACCATGGGGAATAGCGGCTCCGCAGGAGACAGGGCACAAAAGTAAAAGCTTTAGGATCAGGTGGTGTGCACTGGCTCCTCCCCCTATGACCCTCCTCCAAGCCTCAGTTAGGATACTGTGCCCGGACGAGCGTACACAATAAGGAAGGATTTTGAATCCCGGGTAAGACTCATACCAGCCACACCAATCACACTGTACAACCTGTGATCTGAACCCAGTTAACAGCATGATAACAGCGGAGCCTCTGAAAAGATGGCTCACAACAATAATAACCCGATTTTTGTAACAATAACTATGTACAAGTATTGCAGACAATCCGCACTTGGGATGGGCGCCCAGCATCCACTACGGACTACGAGAAATAGATTTATCGGTAAGTAAAATCTTATTTTCTCTGACGTCCTAGTGGATGCTGGGGACTCCGTCAGGACCATGGGGATTATACCAAAGCTCCCAAATGGGCGGGAGAGTGCGGATGACTCTGCAGCACCGAATGAGAGAACTCCTGGTCCTCTTTAGCCAGGGTATCAAATTTGTAGAATTTTACAAACGTGTTCTCCCCCGACCACGTAGCTGCTCGGCAGAGTTGTAATGCCGAGACCCCTCGGGCAGCCGCCCAGGATGAGCCCACCTTCCTTGTGGAATGGGCCTTGACAGATTTAGGCTGTGGCAGGCCTGCCACAGAATGTGCAAGTTGAAATGTGCTACAAATCCAGCGAGCAATCGTCTGCTTAGAAGCAAGAGCACCCAGTTTGTTGGGTGCATACAGGATAACAGCGAGTCAGTTTTCCTGACTCCAGCCGTCCTGGAAACCTATATTTTCAGGGCCCTGACAACATCTAGCAACTTGGAGTCCTCCAAGTCCCTAGTAGCCGCAGGTACCACAATAAGCTGGTTCAGGTGAAACGCTGACACCACCTTAGGAAGAAACTGGGGACGAGTCCGCAGCTCTGCCCTGTCCGAATGGACAATCAGATATGGCTTTTGTGAGACAAAGCCGTCAATTCTGACACTCGCCTGGCCGAGGCCAGGGCCAACAGCATGGTCACTTTTCATGTGAGATATTTCAAATCCACAGATTTGAGCGGTTTAAAATGTGATTTGAGGAATCCCAGAACTACGTTGAGATCCCACAGTGCCACTGGAGGCACAAAAAGGGGGTTGTATATGCAATACTCCCTTGACAAACTTCTGGACTTCAGGAACTGAAGCCAATTCTTTCTGGAAGAAAATTGACAGGGCCGAAATTTGAACCTTAATGGACCCCAATTTGAGGCCCATAGACACTCCTGTTTGCAGGAAATGCAGGAATCGACCGAGTTGAAATTTCTTCGTGGGGCCTTCCTGGCCTCACACCACGCAACATATTTTCGCCACATGTGGTGATAATGTTTTGCGGTCACCTCCTTCCTGGTTTTGACCAGGGTAGGAATGACCTCTTCCGGAATGCCTTTTTCCTTTAGGATCTGGCGTTCCACCGCCATGCCGTCAAACGCAGCCGCGGTAAGTCTTGGAACAGACCTGGTACTTGCTGAAGCAAGTCCCTTCTTAGCGGCAGAGGCCATGAGTCCTCTGTGAGCATTTCTTGAAGTTCCGGGTGCCACGTCCTTCTTGGCCAATCCGGAGCCACGAGTATAGTTCTTACTCCTCTACGTCTTATAATTCTCAGTACCTTGGTTATGAGAAGCAGAGGAGGGAACACATACACCGACTGGTACACCCACGGTGTTACCAGAACGTCCACAGATATTGCTTGAGGGTCTCTTGACCTGGCGCAATACCTGTCCAGTTTTTTGTTCAGGCGGGACGCCATCATGTCCACCTTTGGTCTTTCCCAACGGTTCACAATCATGTGGAATACTTCCCGATGAAGTCCCCACTCTCCCGGGTGGAGGTCGTGCCTGCTGAGGAAGTCTGCTTCCCAGTTGTCCACTCCCGGAATGAACACTGCTGACAGTGCTATCACATGATTTTTCGCCCAGCGAAGAATCCTTGCAGTTTCTGCCATTGCCCTCCTGCTTCTTGTGCCGCCCTGTCTGTTTACGTGGGCGACTGCCGTGATGTTGTCCCACTGGATCAATACCGGCTGACCTTGAAGCAGAGGTCTTGCTAAGCTTAGAACATTGTAAATTGCCCTTAGCTCCAGTATATTTATGTGGAGAGAAGTCTCCAGACTTGATCACACTCCCTGGAAATTTTTTCCCTGTGTGACTGCTCCCCAGCCTCTCAGGCTGGCATCCGTGGTCACCAGGACCCAGTCCTGAATGCCGAAACTGCGGCCCTTTAGTAGATGAGCACTCTGCAGCCACCGCAGAAGAAACACCCTTGTCCTTGGAGACAGGGTTATCCGCTGATGCATCTGAAGATGCGATCCGGACCATTTTTCCAGCAGATCCCACTGAAAAGTTCTTGCGTGAAATCTACCGAATGGAATCGCTTCGTAAGAAGCCACCATTTTTCCCAGGACCCTTGTGCAATGATGCACTGACACTTTTCCTGGTTTTAGGAGGTTCCTGACTAGCTCGGATAACTCCCTGGCTTTCTTCTCCGGGAGAAACACCTTTTTCTGGACTGTGTCCAGAATCATCCCTAGGAACAGCAGACGTGTCGTCGGAAACAGCTGCGGTTTTGGAATATTTAGAATCCACCCGTGCTGTCGTAGAACTACTTGAGATAGTGCTACTCCGACCTCCAACTGTTCTCTGGACCTTGCCCCTATCAGGAGATCGTCCATTTTCTTTGAAGAAGAATCATCATTTCGGCCATTACCTTGGTAAGGACCCGGGGTGCCGTGGACAATCCAACCGGCAGCGTCTGAAACTGATAGTGACAGTTCTGTACCACGAACCTGAGGTACCCTTGGTGAGAAGGGCAAATTGGGACATGGAGGTAAGCATCCCTGATGTCCCGGGACACCATATAGTCCCCTTCTTCCTGGTTCGCTATCACTGCTCTGAGTGACTCCATCTTGATTTGAACCTTTGTATGTAAGTGTTCAACTATTTCAGATTTAGAATAGGTCTCACCGAGCTGTCTGGCTTCAGTACCACAATATAGTGTGGAATAATACCCCTTTCCTTGTTGTAGGAGGGGTACTTTGATTATCACCTGCTGGGAATACAGCTTGTGAATTGTTTCCACTACTGCCTCCCTGTCGGAGGGAGACGTTGGTAAAGCAGACTTCAGGAACCTGCGAGGGGGAGACGTCTCGAATTTCCAATCTGTACCCCTGGGATACTACTTGTAGGATCCAGGGGTCCACTTGCGAGTGAGCCCACTGCGTGCTGAAACTCTTGAGACGACCCCCCCCCCACCGCACCTGAGTCCGCTTGTACGGCCCCAGCGTCATGCTGAGGACTTGGCAGAAGCGGTGGAGGGCTTCTGTTTCTGGGAATGGGCTGCCTGCTGCAGTCTTCTTCCCTTTCCTCTATCCCATGGCAGATATGACTGGCCTTTTGCCCGCTTGCCCTTATGGGGACGAAAGGACTGAGGCTGAAAAGACGTTGTCTTTTTCTCCTTTATACGGCAATACTTCCATGTGCCGTTTGGAATCTGCATCACCTGACCACTGTCGTGTCCATAAACAACTTCTGGCAGATATGGACATCGCACTTACTCTTGATGCCAGAGTGCAAATATCCCTCTGTGCATCTCGCATATATAGAAATGCATCCTTTAAATGCTCTATAGTCAATAAAATACTGTCCCTGTCAAGGGTCTCAATATTTTCAGTCAGGGAATCCGACCAAGCCACCCCAGCGCTGCACATCCAGGCTGAGGCGATCGCTGGTCGCAGTATAACACCAGTATGTGTGTATATACTTTTTAGGATATTTTCCAGCCTCCTATCAGCTGGCTCCTTGAGGGCGGCCCTATCTGGAGACGGTACCGCCACTTGTTTTGATAAGCGTGTGAGCGCCTTATCCACCCTAAGGGGTGTTTCCCAACGCGCCCTAACTTCTGGCGGGAAAGGGTATACCGCCAATAATTTTCTATCGGGGGAAACCCACGCATCATCACACACGTCATTTAATTTATCTGATTCAGGAAAAACTACAGGTAGTTTTTTCACACTCCACATAATACCCTTTTTTGTGGTACTTGTAGTATCAGAAATATGTAACACCTCCTTCATTGCCCTTAACAAGTAACGTGTGGCCCTAAAGGAAAATACGTTTGTTTCTTCACCGTCGACACTGGAGTCAGTGTCCGTGTCTGTGTCGACCGACTGAGGTAAAAGGACGTTTTAACGCCCCTGACGGTGTTTGAGACGCCTGGACAGGTACTAATTGGTTTGCCGGCCGTCTCATGTCGTCAACCGACCTTGCAGCGTGTTGACATTATCACGTAATTCCTTAAATAAGCCATCCTTTCCGGTGTCGACTCCCTAGAGAGTGACATCACCATTACAGGCAATTGCTCCGCCTCCTCACCAACATCGTCCTCATACATGTCGACACACACGTACCGACACACAGCACAAACACAGGGAATGCTCTGATAGAGGACAGGACCCCACTAGCCCTTTGGGGAGACAGAGGGAGAGTTTGCCAGCACACACCAAAACGCTATAATTATACAGGGACAACCTTATATAAGTGTTTTCCCTTATAGCATCTTAATATATAATAATATCGCCAAATAAGTGCCCCCCCTATCTGTTTTAACCCTGTTTCTGTAGTGCAGTGCAGGGGAGAGCCTGGGAGCCTTCCTAGCAGCGGAGCTGTGTAGGAAAATGGCGCTGTGTGCTGAGGAGAATAGGCCCCGCCCCCTTTTCGGCGGGCTTCTTCTCCCGCTTTTCTGACAACCTGGCAGGGGTTAAATACATCCATATAGCCCCAGAGGCTATATGTGATGTATTTTTAGCCAGCATAGGTACTTTCATTGCTGCCCAGGGCGCCCCCCCCAGCGCCCTGCACCCTCAGTGACCGTTGGTGTGAAGTGTGCTGAGAGCAATGGCGCACAGCTGCAGTGCTGTGCGCTACCTCATGAAGACTGAGAAGTCTTCAGCCGCCGATTTCTGGACCTCTTCTCTCTTCAGCATCTGCAAGGGGGTCGGCGGCGCGGCTCCGGTGACCCATCCAGGCTGTACCTGTGATCGTCCCTCTGGAGCTAGTGTCCAGTAGCCTAAGAAGCCAATCCATCCTGCACGCAGGTGAGTTCACTTCTTCTCCCCTAAGTCCCTCGTTGCAGTGAGCCTGTTGCCAGCAGGACTCACTGAAAATAAAAAACCTAACAAAACTTTTACTCTAAGCAGCTCTTTAGGAGAGCCACCTAGATTGCACCCTTCTCGGCCGGGCACAAAAACCTAACTGAGGCTTGGAGGAGGGTCATAGGGGGAGGAGCCAGTGCACACCACCTGATCCTAAAGCTTTTACTTTTGTGCCCTGTCTCCTGCGGAGCCGCTATTCCCCCATGGTCCTTACGGAGTCCCCAGCATCCACTTAGGACGTCAGAGAAATATATATATATATATATATATATATATATACACACATATACACACACATACACATACACATAGCATATTAAACATGCATATATATATATATATATATATATATATATACAGTACACATATATATACACAAACACACATGTATATATCATATGTGTGTGTGTGTTTATATGTATGTATATACATGTGTATATATATATGCACATGGATATATATGTACTATAATTAAAATAAAGTAAACTTTTATTAAACACTTATAAGTACCACCAGGAAGACAGCAGGCATAATAATAGTCATGCAAAAATAAAAAAAATTAAAAAAAAATAAAAAAAAAAAGTGAGGGGGGGTTTCTGGGTGCTCGGAAACCCCCCTGCGTGCGCCACTGAGAGGACGCTTACCTTAATATTATGTTAATAGGAATAGGTACAGGAAAAACGTTGTAATTCTTTAGGAATGGACGTATGCGAGTCCTAATCCACCAGTGCACATGTTTTCCCCCGCAGGTTAAACATATATAAATGGCAAAGATCAAACACACATGCACTCGGGCTTTTTAAGAGTAGGTGTGAATAGACCCTTTGTGCTCGTTAACAATTATGTGGAAAACCAATGAAGTCTGCACACTTAAATAAAACCAAATCTGCGCAGAAAATTGAACCCGTTGAAGCTTACCTAATGCCGCAACCTAGTAAAAAGGTTTAACGAAGGTGCCCCTGCCAAGTCAGACCCTGGTGTCTCCTGTCTGTGCGGCCATTTTTGTGTCTGGGCTTTTGAAACTCCCACATGACACATAAGGTCTGGTCTTTTTTTTCCCCTCGAAAGCTATTTTCTTGCACAAAAAATTTAAAATATGAGTTAATTTCAAGGGCTACAGTACAAATGATATTAAAGCGCTTCTAAAAATCGTTTAAATTTAAAACAAGATTATACTATACGTAGTGTTCACTCTAGGCTGTTTTAGCAGGGCGCCGCGCCCTGCCCGTTTTTTACCAGGCAAAACCCGCCCTGCCCCTTTTGCGGCGCCCTGCTAGAACAGCCGCCCGCTCCCTGCCCTCCCGGCGTGTATAGATGCCGTGCGCATGCGCGCGGCATCCATTCACGCATTGAGAGAGGGCTGGGGGAAGCCCAGCACCGACGGAGGTGCTGGGCACGCCCCCAACAGTGACGTCGCCGGCCACAGACGCTCTCTATAGTAGCGTCTGTGGGCCGCACCGCCCCTTAAAATGACGGAGGCGTGGCCAAGCCCCCTAATTTGCATGGCCGTGCCCCCATTTCGGACTAAGCCGCGCGTGCGCTCGTGTGCCCCCGGAGTCCGGCGCCCTGCCCCTTTTCACTCCTAGAGTGAACACTACTATACGTATGTGCGCAGCCTCTTTACGTTACAATTAAGCCTAGCATTTTCCTTTTGATAGCGAAAGCGACTGGAAAATAAAGAATGACAAAAGCACTTGGTACATTCATTAGCCCGTTTGTTGCAGTTTGTGTGGCAGTCGCAAATTTTTTTTTTGTGTTTGTGAATAATTCGAGATACATGAAAGAGGACCGCATGAAATTGGTAGTTGAAAACCTAAAAACACACTGGTGCTGCCACTTGACAGCGGTTGTGACTAGTGGACTGTAACCATGGAGGGAAATAAAAAAAAAAAAAAAAAAAAAAAAACAGATTGTGCCAATTGTTTTCGTGGTTATGGATGCTGCTGAGGAAGATCAATTAATAACACCATGCTAATTGGCAGCAGTGTGTTCTCCAGTTTTCAACAGATGATTTCAGGCAAAACGTCCCATTAGAAGATTTAGAAGTAACTTTAGTAAGATGTACCAACCAGCGTACTCACGGAGCGATCGCTGACTAGATTGCTTAGATTTTAAGCATGATTGCTCCGTGTGTATGCCCGCCCCACAGCGATAGCGATGCACAGCCCCGCGCATCGCCATCGCTGGTGCTAGATTGGCCTGCATGGGTGAAATGAGCGGCCCCCCCGTTTTCCCCCGAACGCTCAGTACACATCGCGCTGTGCTGTGCGGCGGGAGAGATGTGTGCTGAGCGGTTCGCTCAGCACACATCTCCCCCACATCGGCCAGTGAGTACTGGCCTACTCACATCAAACCAGTTTAGCAGCAGTTAAAGGGTGCTTTAAATAGATGGAAATTTAGAACAGATTATTCTCTATGCAATAGGACAATAAAAATAAAAAGGCATTTTGAAGACATGGGGGAAAAATGCTGCATGCAATATTACAGTTATTATAAACAGTGGAAGTACGGAGCAATTATAGCTGTTCAGAAACTCTGTAAAACACCATAAAAGACACTTCAAAAACTCAAAAGACGTAAACGAGATCCTGCACTGCTTAATAATATTCCATACGCTTTATTTAGCAAAAACACACACTGAAGCATAAGCAACGTTTGCAGAGCATATGGGCCGGATGTAGAGTTGGATGAAAATTGTCTTAATATATTCAGGGGAAAATAAAAGCTCGCCCATCAGCAGAGCTGTAAGTGTTTTTGCCTTTCACCCGCCCCTGTCTGTACACTCGGTTTGCTACTCGTCACCGTCAGGTCACACTGGCTCAAGCTTATATTTGGTACAAAAGATGCGTACGGAAACCGGCGTAGTTGCGCTGACGTTTAACCATGCACAGCCCGCTGTTCCATCAAGACACACCCTCGCAGAGCACTGCCACGTGAGGATGCCCCATGACTGCCTAGCTGCAACTCCTCAATCACAAGTGGACTCTCCATTGTCCGTGCTTGCTTATGCTCAGTTCTGTAGCCTGCGCAATGCAAAAAACAGGCAATATACGTCACGCAAACATGGCATGTGTTCCGGCGCTATGAGGCATATTTATCAAAAAGTATTTGCAGGATATCCCATAGAGGTGGGGGGAGGTGGTGGGTACCTGCAAATAGTATTAAGAATCACCAGGATGTATAAAGTAAAGGGACCGCAGCAGATATTTCAGATATGCCATTTTCAATTGCACAGTCAGCATGTCGCTGCTAACATGTCGAATTTACCAAGCTCTGCTTGGCCTCAGAAGCCAGCTCCGTTAGCCAGCTAGCCATTGTAGTCTATGGGCTACAGATGATATATATATATATATATGTGTATGTATGTATGTATGATGACCCTGAGGACGGGGTGATTACCCCGAAACATGTCGGAATAAACTGACCATGAGGTTACCTGTTTAAGACGCCTGCTTGAGTGCCGCCTTCTTTCCCTACCAATATATATATATATATATATATATATATATATATATATATATATATATATATATATATATATATATATATATTAGAGATGAGCGGGTTCGGTTTCTCTGAATCCGAACCAGCCAGAACTTCATGTTTTTTTTCACGGGTCCGAGCGACTCGGATCTTCCCGCCTTGCTCGGTTAACCCGAGCGCGCCCGAACGTCATCATGACGCTGTCGGATTCTCGCGAGGCTCGGATTCTATCGCGAGACTCGGATTCTATATAAGGAGCCGCGCGTCGCCGCCATTTTCACACGTGCATTGAGATTGATAGGGAGAGGACGTGGCTGGCGTCCTCTCCGTTTAGACACTTGATTTACTAATTTTGGGGAGCATTAGGAGTACTCAGTAGTGTACAGTGCAGAGTTTTGCTGATAGTGACCAGTGACCACCACTTTTATTTATAATCCGTTCTCTGCCTGAAAAAAGCGATACACAGCACACAGTGACTCAGTCACATACCATATCTGTGTGCACTGCTCAGGCTCAGGCCAGTGTGCTGCATCATCTATTATCTATATATAATATTATATATCTGTCTGACTGCTCAGCTCACACAGCTTATAATTGTGGGGGAGACTGGGGAGCACTACTGCAGTGCCAGTTATAGGTTATAGCAGGAGCCAGGAGTACATAATATAATCCGTTCTCTGCCTGAAAAAAGCGATACACAGCACACAGTGACTCAGTCACATACCATATCTGTGTGCACTGCTCAGGCTCAGGCCAGTGTGCTGCATCATCTATTATCTATATATAATATTATATATATCTGTCTGACTGCTCAGCTCACACAGCTTATAATTGTGGGGGAGACTGGGGAGCACTACTGCAGTGCCAGTTATAGGTTATAGCAGGAGCCAGGAGTACATAATATATTATATAGTGAGTGACCACCAGACACACAGTGCAGTTTATTTAATATATCCGTTCTCTGCCTGAAAAAAGCGATACACACAGTGACTCAGTCAGTCACATACCATATCTGTGTGCACTGCTCAGGCTCAGGCCAGTGTGCTGCATCATCTATATATATTATATATCTGTCTGACTGCTCAGCTCACACAGCTTATAATTGTGGGGGAGACTGGGGAGCACTACTGCAGTGCCAGTTATAGGTTATAGCAGGAGCCAGGAGTACATAATATTATATTAAAATTAAACAGTGCACACTTTTGCTGCAGGAGTGCCACTGCCAGTGTGACAAGTGACCAGTGACCTGACCACCAGTAAGTATAATACTAATATTATATAATCTCTTTATCAACCAGTCTATATATTAGCAGCAGACACAGTACAGTGCGGTAGTTCACGGCTGTGGCTACCTCTGTGTCGGCACTCGGCAGCCCGTCCATAATTGTATATACCACCTAACCGTGGTTTTTTTTTTTCTTTCTTTATACATACATACTAGTTACGAGTATACTATCTCTTTATCAACCAGTCTATATATTAGCAGCAGACACAGTACAGTGCGGTAGTTCACGGCTGTGGCTACCTCTGTGTCGGCACTCGGCAGCCCGTCCATAATTGTATATACCACCTAACCGTGGTTTTTTTTTTCTTTCTTTATACATACATACATACTAGTTACGAGTATACTATCTCTTTATCAACCAGTCTATATATTAGCAGCAGACACAGTACAGTGCGGTAGTTCACGGCTGTGGCTACCTCTGTGTCGGCACTCGGCAGCCCGTCCATAATTGTATATACCACCTAACCGTGGTTTTTTTTTCTTTCTTTATACATACATACTAGTTACGAGTATACTATCTCTTTATCAACCAGTCTATATATTAGCAGCAGACACAGTACAGTGCGGTAGTTCACGGCTGTGGCTACCTCTGTGTCGGCACTCGGCAGCCCGTCCATAATTGTATATACCACCTAACCGTGGTTTTTTTTTCTTTCTTTATACATACATACTAGTTACGAGTATACTATCTCTTTATCAACCAGTCTATATATTAGCAGCAGACACAGTACAGTGCGGTAGTTCACGGCTGTGGCTACCTCTGTGTCGGCACTCGGCAGCCCGTCCATAATTGTATATACCACCTAACCGTGGTTTTTTTTTCTTTCTTTATACATACATACTAGTTACGAGTATACTATCTCTTTATCAACCAGTCTATATATTAGCAGCAGACACAGTACAGTGCGGTAGTTCACGGCTGTGGCTACCTCTGTGTCGGCACTCGGCAGCCCGTCCATAATTGTATATACCACCTAACCGTGGTTTTTTTTTCTTTCTTTATACATACATACTAGTTACGAGTATACTATCTCTTTATCAACCAGTCTATATATTAGCAGCAGACACAGTACAGTGCGGTAGTTCACGGCTGTGGCTACCTCTGTGTCGGCACTCGGCAGCCCGTCCATAATTGTATATACCACCTAACCGTGGTTTGTTTTTCTTTCTTTATACATACATACTAGTTACGAGTATACTATCTCTTTATCAACCAGTCTATATATTAGCAGCAGACACAGTACAGTGCGGTAGTTCACGGCTGTGGCTACCTCTGTGTCGGCACTCGGCAGCCCGTCCATAATTGTATATACCACCTAACCGTGGTTTGTTTTTCTTTCTTTATACATACATACTAGTTACGAGTATACTATCTCTTTATCAACCAGTCTATATATTAGCAGCAGACACAGTACAGTGCGGTAGTTCACGGCTGTGGCTACCTCTGTGTCGGCACTCGGCAGCCCGTCCATAATTGTATATACCACCTAACCGTGGTTTTTTTTTCTTTCTTTATACATACATACTAGTTACGAGTATACTATCTCTTTATCAACCAGTCTATATATTAGCAGCAGACACAGTACAGTGCGGTAGTTCACGGCTGTGGCTACCTCTGTGTCGGCACTCGGCAGCCCGTCCATAATTGTATACTAGTATCCAATCCATCCATCTCCATTGTTTACCTGAGGTGCCTTTTAGTTGTGCCTATTAAAATATGGAGAACAAAAATGTTGAGGTTCCAAAATTAGGGAAAGATCAAGATCCACTTCCACCTCGTGCTGAAGCTGCTGCCACTAGTCATGGCCGAGACGATGAAATGCCAGCAACGTCGTCTGCCAAGGCCGATGCCCAATGGCATAGTACAGAGCATGTCAAAACCAAAACACCAAATATCAGTAAAAAAAGGACTCCAAAACCTAAAATAAAATTGTCGGAGGAGAAGCGTAAACTTGCCAATATGCCATTTACCACACGGAGTGGCAAGGAACGGCTGAGGCCCTGGCCTATGTTCATGGCTAGTGGTTCAGCTTCACATGAGGATGGAAGCACTCAGCCTCTCGCTAGAAAACTGAAAAGACTCAAGCTGGCAAAAGCACCGCAAAGAACTGTGCGTTCTTTGAAATCCCAAATCCACAAGGAGAGTCCAATTGTGTCGGTTGCGATGCCTGACCTTCCCAACACTGGACGTGAAGAGCATGCGCCTTCCACCATTTGCACGCCCCCTGCAAGTGCTGGAAGGAGCACCCGCAGTCCAGTTCCTGATAGTCAGATTGAAGATGTCAGTGTTGAAGTACACCAGGATGAGGAGGATATGGGTGTTGCTGGCGCTGGGGAGGAAATTGACCAGGAGGATTCTGATGGTGAGGTGGTTTGTTTAAGTCAGGCACCCGGGGAGACACCTGTTGTCCGTGGGAGGAATATGGCCGTTGACATGCCAGGTGAAAATACCAAAAAAATCAGCTCTTCGGTGTGGAGGTATTTCACCAGAAATGCGGACAACAGGTGTCAAGCCGTGTGTTCCCTTTGTCAAGCTGTAATAAGTAGGGGTAAGGACGTTAACCACCTCGGAACATCCTCCCTTATACGTCACCTGCAGCGCATTCATAATAAGTCAGTGACAAGTTCAAAAACTTTGGGTGACAGCGGAAGCAGTCCACTGACCAGTAAATCCCTTCCTCTTGTAACCAAGCTCACGCAAACCACCCCACCAACTCCCTCAGTGTCAATTTCCTCCTTCCCCAGGAATGCCAATAGTCCTGCAGGCCATGTCACTGGCAAGTCTGACGAGTCCTCTCCTGCCTGGGATTCCTCCGATGCATCCTTGCGTGTAACGCCTACTGCTGCTGGCGCTGCTGTTGTTGCCGCTGGGAGTCGATGGTCATCCCAGAGGGGAAGTCGTAAGCCCACTTGTACTACTTCCAGTAAGCAATTGACTGTTCAACAGTCCTTTGCGAGGAAGATGAAATATCACAGCAGTCATCCTACTGCAAAGCGGATAACTGAGTCCTTGACAACTATGTTGGTGTTAGACGTGCGTCCGGTATCCGCCGTTAGTTCACAGGGAACTAGACAATTTATTGAGGCAGTGTGCCCCCGTTACCAAATACCATCTAGGTTCCACTTCTGTAGGCAGGCGATACCGAGAATGTACACGGACGTCAGAAAAAGACTCACCAGTGTCCTAAAAAATGCAGTTGTACCCAATGTCCACTTAACCACGGACATGTGGACAAGTGGAGCAGGGCAGGGTCAGGACTATATGACTGTGACAGCCCACTGGGTAGATGTATGGACTCCCGCCGCAAGAACAGCAGCGGCGGCACCAGTAGCAGCATCTCGCAAACGCCAACTCTTTCCTAGGCAGGCTACGCTTTGTATCACCGCTTTCCAGAATACGCACACAGCTGAAAACCTCTTACGGCAACTGAGGAAGATCATCGCGGAATGGCTTACCCCAATTGGACTCTCCTGTGGATTTGTGGCATCGGACAACGCCAGCAATATTGTGTGTGCATTAAATATGGGCAAATTCCAGCACGTCCCATGTTTTGCACATACCTTGAATTTGGTGGTGCAGAATTTTTTAAAAAACGACAGGGGCGTGCAAGAGATGCTGTCGGTGGCCAGAAAAATTGCGGGACACTTTCGGCGTACAGGCACCACGTACAGAAGACTGGAGCACCACCAAAAACTACTGAACCTGCCCTGCCATCATCTGAAGCAAGAAGTGGTAACGAGGTGGAATTCAACCCTCTATATGCTTCAGAGGTTGGAGGAGCAGCAAAAGGCCATTCAAGCCTATACAATTGAGCACGATATAGGAGATGGAATGCACCTGTCTCAAGCGCAGTGGAGAATGATTTCAACGTTGTGCAAGGTTCTGATGCCCTTTGAACTTGCCACACGTGAAGTCAGTTCAGACACTGCCAGCCTGAGTCAGGTCATTCCCCTCATCAGGCTTTTGCAGAAGAAGCTGGAGGCATTGAAGAAGGAGCTAAAAGGGAGCGATTCCGCTAGGCATGTGGGACTTGTGGATGCAGCCCTTAATTCGCTTAACAAGGATTCACGGGTGGTCAATCTGTTGAAATCAGAGCACTACATTTTGGCCACCGTGCTCGATCCTAGATTTAAAGCCTACCTTGGATCTCTCTTTCCGGCAGACACAGGTCTGCTGGGGTTGAAAGACCTGCTGGTGACAAAATTGTCAAGTCAAGCGGAACGCGACCTGTCAACATCTCCTCCTTCACATTCTCCCGCAACTGGGGGTGCGAGGAAAAGGCTCAGAATTCCGAGCCCACCCGCTGGCGGTGATGCAGGGCAGTCTGGAGCGACTGCTGATGCTGACATCTGGTCCGGACTGAAGGACCTGACAACGATTACGGACATGTCGTCTACTGTCACTGCATATGATTCTCTCAACATTGATAGAATGGTGGAGGATTATATGAGTGACCGCATCCAAGTAGGCACGTCACACAGTCCGTACTTATACTTGCAGGAAAAAGAGGCAATTTGGAGGCCCTTGCACAAACTGGCTTTATTCTACCTAAGTTGCCCTCCCACAAGTGTGTACTCCGAAAGAGTGTTTAGTGCCGCCGCTCACCTTGTCAGCAATCGGCGTACGAGGTTACATCCAGAAAATGTGGAGAAGATGATGTTCATTAAAATGAATTATAACCAATTCCTCCGCGGAGACATTGACCAGCAGCAATTGCCTCCACAAAGTACACAGGGAGCTGAGATGGTGGATTCCAGTGGGGACGAATTGATAATCTGTGAGGAGGGGGATGTACACGGTGATATATCGGAGGGTGAAGATGAGGTGGACATCTTGCCTCTGTAGAGCCAGTTTGTGCAAGGAGAGATTAATTGCTTCTTTTTTGGGGGGGGTCCAAACCAACCCGTCATATCAGTCACAGTCGTGTGGCAGACCCTGTCACTGAAATGATGGGTTGGTTAAAGTGTGCATGTCCTGTTTTGTTTATACAACATAAGGGTGGGTGGGAGGGCCCAAGGACAATTCCATCTTGCACCTCTTTTTTCTTTTCTTTTTCTTTGCATCATGTGCTGATTGGGGAGGTTTTTTTTGGAAGGGACATCCTGCGTGACACTGCAGTGCCACTCCTAGATGGGCCCGGTGTTTGTGTCGGCCACTAGGGTCGCTAATCTTACTCACACAGTCAGCTACCTCATTGCGCCTCTTTTTTTCTTTGCGTCATGTGCTGTTTGGGGAGGGTTTTTTGGAAGGGCCATCCTGCGTGACACTGCAGTGCCACTCCTAGATGGGCCCGGTGTTTGTGTCGGCCACTAGGGTCGCTTATCTTACTCACACAGCGACCTCGGTGCAAATTTTAGGACTAAAAATAATATTGTGAGGTGTGAGGTATTCAGAATAGACTGAAAATGAGTGTAAATTATGGTTTTTGAGGTTAATAATACTTTGGGATCAAAATGACCCCCAAATTCTATGATTTAAGCTGTTTTTTAGTGTTTTTTGAAAAAAACACCCGAATCCAAAACACACCCGAATCCGACAAAAAAAATTCGGTGAGGTTTTGCCAAAACGCGTTCGAACCCAAAACACGGCCGCGGAACCGAACCCAAAACCAAAACACAAAACCCGAAAAATTTCAGGCGCTCATCTCTAATATATATATATACATATACATACATACACACACACACACATATATATATATATATATATCTACACGCACACATATACATACACCCACCCAATAAACATGTGTCAACCATTATCATATCAATCTATTGTACTTGTGGACCTTAAGCACTGTTGACCTTTGTACATGTCGACCATATTTTGCCGACACATCAACTGTCAACCTAGACACAGATCTATCATCCGGATACAATGACAAATACACACAAAGCAACATCTTTTTACATTTCTATGAAGTCAGTCTCTCTATTGCGCGTCTGTATTGCTTATGGCAGACACAAGTGTGAACTCTCAGCCATTTGGACGGCCGTACATTCAGAAGCACCTCTGTACAAATAGCGCAGTAGTTCTGTAACATTTCAAAATCAGGATCATCATTCAATAGAATATGATGCATCATTTCCAGCAAGGTAACGATCCAATAATTGTTCATTTGTGACCGTTCGCATTACAGCCCTTAAACGACGTGACAGTAACGGCACAATGTGTGACATCAATGTGTGTCATCTGCTGTGGGTAATAAAACATAATGCAAAATAAATAAAAAAGTGTAATAATTGAATCAGGTTTCTCGTGATTGTATTGCAGTTGTCTTATATTACACCATGATTGTAGCCCCAAGTGCTAGTTCTGCGGCTGTCAGTCACTTGCTCAATCGCGAATGTGCGGATGGATACAAGAGGAGACGCCATAAAAAGAGACCCGGAAGGTGTTTGTTAGTGTTCCAATTTCTGCAGCTGACATAACATATAACTGAAAGGAGGGTAAACACTCTCTGGTGCAGCAAGGAGACGGCAACACATCACAGCTAGAGCCCCTTAAGAAAACACTTAAATCACTGACAATGTTTCAGGGAGGGGATGGGGGGGGGGGGGGGGGGGGGGAATATGGAAACATAAAAAGTACAAGATTTATATTCATGATGGAATTCATTTGGCAACAGCTATCCTGATATATGATGATATCTATATAGTGTGTGTGTGTGTGTGTATATATATATATATATATATATATATATGTATATATAACTGTTGTGTTTGTGTTCTCTATGTTTATCTACCAGTGGGGTTGTGGGACACAGGGGGTCTGATGCAGAACTGTACGCTAGTACAGTCGCAGCTGTGACCCCGTATTCAGTGAATATGCGGAAATATGCAAATGACACAGACCCCTCAATTTCTATTGAGATGCCCAATGATAACTAAATATGATAGGGTTATGGCATAACCATTTGTGGCACATCAATTGTGTGGAACAGAGTCCAGTTAGAACACCTATTTAATTGTGTTGGAAAGGACCTAGGGGGTAATTCAGAGTTGATCGCAGCAGCAAGTTTGTTGGCAATTGGGCAAAACCATGTGCACTGCAGGGAGGGGGGGGGGGGCAGATGTAACATGTGCAGAGAGAGTTAGATTTGGGTGGGTTTTATTGTTTCTGTGCAGGGTTAATACTGTCTGCTTTATTTTTACACTGCAATTTAGATTTCAGTTTGAACACACTCCACCCAAATCTAACTCTCTCTGCACGTTACATCTGCCCTCCCTGCAGTGCACATGGTTTTGCCCAATTGCTAACAAATTTGCTGCTGCGATCAACTCAGAATTAGGCCCCTAGTTCTGTTGTGCTCTGTACTGTGCATTCACAACTGTGACCAAAAACCAGCAGCTATGAAGGGTTAGGTTTGGGTGACCGGCAGTTGGGAGACCGCCAGTCACCATACCGACGCCGGGATTGCGGCTATTAGTTGGCTGGTGGGGGGGTGGAGGGGAGGGGCGAGCGCAACAAAGCTTCTTGTGGACTCGCTGCCCTTACCACAGGTTCTATTCCCACTCTATGGGTGTCAGGGAGTGGGAATAATCCTTGGGCCTAATTCAGAGTCAGACATAATCACTCGCTAGCGTTTTTTGTATGGCTGCAATCAGGTCTCAACTGCGCATGTGTATTCACCGCAATGCGCAGGTGTATCGCACGGGTACAAAGCGGATCGCCGCTCATCGATGGGTATGTGCGAAGAATCCATTCGCACTGGCGTTCGCAAGGAGATTGACAGGAAGAAGGCGTTTGTGGGTGGCAACTGACCATTTTCAGGGAGTGGTTGGAAAAACGCAGCGTTCCAAAGCGTTTGCAAGGCGGGTGTCTGACGTCAATTCCGGGCCCGGACATGCTGATGTAATCGCAGCGGCTGAGTAAGTCCTGGGCTCTCCTATCTTTAGGGTCCCGGTTATTTGCAACACTTAGTCCACCCCATTCTGGCCACTTCACTAGTAAGGAGATCCACCTACTCTTCCAGGGGTGCAAGGGACAATCCGAAAAATGGTGAGTCTCCCGCAGCTTCCGGGAGAGTATGGAGTGAATATACCATAGTTTGCACTTGTCCACACTTTCCACGTACAGTCTCTGGATTTAAAATGATTTGCCCTTGGTAATTGTTACTGCTGTTTTGCAGGACAGACACCAGTAATGGGCAACATGAAGCCACGTAGTGTGCCACGCCTTCATCTCAGGCTCTTCCTGCTGTAAGCCTCATTGGCCCCAGCCAAAAAGAGTTCAAAAATTCCCTCCGCAGTGAGCGGTCACTGCAGCCGTTTGAGGCCAGAGAGGGATAAAGCCAGTGGGGAATCACAGAACCCAGAGACCCTGCAGCATGAACTTATTCCATGAAAAGTGTTTAAAGACACCTATGCTGTCATATTACTTGGCACACGGTCACTGCGGAGGGACTTTATGAACTCCCTGTACCAGAGGTTCTACTGCACCCTAACAGTCCAGGTGTTAAGGATATCCATGCTTGAGCATGAATGATTCAATTAGTGATTAATTTAACCATCTGTGCTTAATCATGGGTATCTTTAAACTCTGGGTTTTTAGGGTATCTTGAACAGAGGTGTAGCATGGAGCCATGGCGGGTGGACCATACACCCCTTTCCCCCCAGGTTCTGAATTTTGCATGTTTGTTCACATCCAGATTATGGGCAGCTGGAATGATCTGGATTATTAGGGGCTGACCTTACCCAGCCCCTGCCCTGTGCCACCCTCGCCCTGCCCCTGTGCCGCCTTTAATCCACCCATCCCCTATCTGTGGCTGTAATTTTGTTTTTACAGTTTTACCCCACCCCTCTCTGCCTAGGGCACACGATCTGCTATGCTATGCACATACAGATACAACATGTCACTGTTACCAACGTTCTACCTGCCTCTCTGCATGGTGACCCCTACACCAGGATGCCCCACCCCTCCCGTCCTGCTGGCAAGCCATGCCCCACATTGCTGTCACTGTGACCCTGGCGCAGGTCACACACACACGGACAGCAGTCTGTGGTCTCGGCTTGTGGAACTTGCCCAGATTCCGGACTGCGCTCTCCATTGCTGATGACACCTGCTCAAGGTGCTCCGCCCACCCTACACCCCTGGCCTTGAGGACAGAGTCTGGGAACCACTGCTTGTACTCTGCTGCATTCTCATTGAGTTGTATGTGGTGCCTCTTTCTTTTGTTAAATGTACTGTTCTTACTTATTCCTGAGCTTGACTGTCTGGATCCCATTTGGGAGCAAAGTAACAAACAAATAAAAGTGTGCAGAAAGATTTACATACGAGAGGGGCATGGCCAAATCCACAGTGCAATGTAAAAATAGAGCTGTCCAGCATTTGTGGGCTACATGCAAAAGCAACAAATATTTACCCTGCATGCAAAAGAAGATATTTTGCATTGCACTACGGTTTGTACCAGGTGCAAAGTAACTACCTTTTTTTTTTTTTTTTTTTTAATTTGGCTGTGTTCTCACCTCAGTATCAGCCCTTAGGGACATTGAATGGACTTGTTTAAGTACCAGGGCCACATGATATGCCCTGCAAGTGCATCAGTTTGCCCATGAGTGAACTACACTATAGAGAGTCATCTTTTTCTGCATGCTAGGTCGTACCAGCTGCCCCTATGCTAAGCCTCAGCTAAGATGTATTCTACAGAAGAAGGACTACATATTCTCTAGCATACAGTAAATAGATTCCGTCAGCTGCCCTGTTCCAATGCAAAATGAAATAGTATGCCATAGATTAAAATGGAACAGCACCCCCCTGGTGGCCAAATAGTTATAGAAAAATGGCGTTGTACGGACCCTATTTAGCTTTAAGAAGCTGTAGTTTAGGACAGTATTATACCCATAACATTTTACCAAGGGTGTAGCTACCATAGGTGCAGGGAGTGCAGCTGCTATGGGGCCCAGAGCTGAGAGGGGCCACATTTCCTGTCACAGTTACATGGGTTATATACAAGGTGTAGCTACCATAGGTGCAGGGAGTGCAGCTACTATGGGGCCCAGAGCTGAGAGGGGTCACCTTCCCTGTCACAGTTACATGTGTTATATACAAGGGCGTAGCTACCATAGGTGCAGGGAGTGCAGCTGCTATGGGGCCCAGAGCTGAGAGGGCCACCTTCCCTGTCACAGTTACATGGGCTATATACAGGGTGTAGCTACCATAGGTGCAGGGAGTGCAGCTACTATGGGGCCCAGAGCTGAGAGGGGTCACCTTCCCTGTCACAGTTACATGTGTTATATACAGGGTGTAACTACCATAGGTGCAGAGTGCAGCTGCTATGGGGCCCAGAGCTGAGAGGGGCCACCTTCCCTGTCACAGTTACATGGGCTATATACAGGGTGTAGCTACCATAGGTGCAGGGAGTGCAGCTACTATGGGGCCCAGAGCTGAGAGGGGCCACCTTCCCTGTCACAGTTACATGTGTTTTATACAAGGGAGTAGCTACCATAGGTGCAGGGGCCCAGAGATGAGAGGGGCCACCTTCCCTGTCACAGTTACATGTGTTTTATACAAGGGAGTAGCTACCATAGGTGCAGGGAGTGCAGCTGCTATGGGGCCCAGAGCTGAGAGGGGCCACCTACCCTGTCACAGTTACATGTGTTATATTACTAACATCCTCCCTCTTTTAGACAACGCCCTGTGGTCTGCACCATGTTGGTATTTTTACCATACTCCACCAATCCGTCTCACATCCCTGGCAAAACATTACAGCGTGTGATTGGTTGGTCCTACCGCTCGCACTCCATCCACCCACATGCATTGTAAAGTTGGCAACATAACCGTGATTAGCGGGCATGAGGTGCTGCCCCAGGGGCCCCGAATGCAGGAGAGGAGGAGGTTCATATTACAGCAACTTGTAGGTGGTATTGGGGCTTTAATCAACTGGGCAGTCTGCTAACTTTAGTGCTACTTTGTAGCATGTTAGCTATACACATTCTATACAATAATATTACATAGAGCTCTGGGACACTCACTGCATTATATAGGGCACTGGCCTTACAGGACATGGAGGAAGTGTGACACGGCCTACAAAATAACTTCAATCTATTATCTAGAACCTCTGTTCCCTGCTCACTGTGTATCCCATCTGGGTCACATGACTGTCCCTCCACATTAGAATGTAAGCTCTCACGAGCAGGACCCTCCCGCCTCATGTGCCTTTCCTTCTCTTACTTATACTACCACAAACTCCCTACAACGGCACCTAACCCTCGGTGCTGCCGCCCTGCTGCTTACTTGAGTGTTATGACCGCTGGTGCAGAAATGTTTATATACCATGTACTTGTCCTGCAATATCTTGTACTGTAAGCCACTGTTTTCTTGTTTTAGCTGCAGGCGCCCCCCCCCCCCCCCAAATAAAGAGAATAATATATAGTGGCAGAAGAAATCATTAAGTGTTTCTCCTATAAAGCGTGCAGTGTGTTACTTTTATGTAATGTATTTTTATTATCTTTTATGCAGTGTTGCAAGGGGTGTAGTAGGGCTGACCGGCGGTCTCCTGACCGCCGGTCAGCTTACCGACGCCGGGATCCCAGCGGGGAGGGGCGAGTGCAGCAAGCCCCTTGCAGGCTCTCTGCGCTCGCCACGCTGCGGGCTTGGTGGCGACCTGCGGTCGCCACGGGTTCTATTCCCACTCTATGGGTATCGTGGACACCCACGAGTGGAAATAGTCCCTGTTGGTCGGCATGCCGACCATCGGGACAGTGACCCATCGGGCTGGTGGAGGAGGTCATGTGACTGTCGGTCAACTGACCGGCGGTCACATGAATACCACCCGTTGCAAGGGTCCGTACTGCTGTACAACGAGGTACAAAATACTACATTTCAATACTACAAGGTGATAAAAATACCCAATGATATACAAGTTCCCATAATAACATGTTATATACGTACTGTGACCACAACCACAGATCACAGAATGACGCAAAGGAAGAAACTGAGGAAGTACCCTGCTCGCAGGGGCTTACATAATTGATGGGAAATGGGCGGACACCAGAGGGAGAGGCGAGTAGAGCTGGGGGAATGCATTGGGGGGTGTTCATGAGGTTGGAATCAGCAGCAGGGCGAGGAACCCTGAAAGCTGCAGCGGGAAGAGGTGGTAAGGAAGGAGGTTGGGCGGGAAGGAGCGAGTGCAGAAATGTAGGTAGCAGACGTAGGTTAGCGCACATGGAACCTGCAAACTGTGGGGCTCATTTACAGGGTCCTCAATGAGGTTGTAATTTATTAAACAACTGAAACAAGATAACTCTACGCTCTACCATTTACACTTCACAAAACATGGCATTTGTGCCAGCTCAGCCCTTAGATAAACAAGACGCTCAGTGTACTTATGGCACCAGTTGCTGGAGTTACTTTAAAGTCCCAGACTTAAATGCAACGCTGCTTAACTAAAATTATTTCCAGGGCAATTTTTATCTGTGAGATCGATATGCCCGAGACAGAACTACATGGATGGACTAATTCCTGTTGTACGGCAAAACTAGTCAAACGATTTGTATGGGTAAAATGCTAATTATTCTTTCTACAGAAACTACCTTACACAGAAATCAAATAGATATACTTCTGTCACCAATGAGAACATACATAACATTACTTGTACTTGCACATAGGGCCTAATTCAGACCTGATTGCAGCAGCAAATTTGTTAGCAGATGGGCAAAATCATGTGCACTGCAGGGGGGGCAGATATAACATGTGCAGAGAGTTAGATTTGGGTGGGGGGGGGGGTGTTCAAACTGAAATCTAAATTGCAGTGTAAAGATAAAGCAGCCAGTATTTACCCTGCACAGAAACAAAATAACCCACCCAAATCTAACTCTCTCTGCACATGTTACATCTGCCCCACCTGCAGTGCACATAGTTTGGCCCAACTGCTAACAAATTTGCTGCTACGATCAGGTCTGAATTACCCCCATATTACGCACACATACATACTCCAAAAACGCAGATAGAAGCACACAACCTATGACTACTGTTTGCTGTATCTGTTACATTCAGTAATTGTGGGTCTCTAATTTAATAGCTCTGGGAGCATCACCCACAGGAATGTAACACACACACACACACACACAGGAAAGGGATACAACATCATCCAGACTGAGAAGTTGCGTTAAAATGATTATGTGACATCAGCCTTAGCGGATACATTTTGGTAATAAGCTGAAGTATAAATGGTATCCAGTTTTTAGGTCAACAGCACTTTGGTCGACCACTATTGGTCGACATGGTCACTAGGTCAACATAGCAAAGGTCGACATGAGGTTTTTTTTAGTGTCGAGGTCGACAAGACTTAGGTCGACAATGTCTAGGTTGACAACTGTTGGTCGACAGTAAGCAGGTCGACGTGGTTTCTACGTCAACATGACAAAAGGTCGACATGAGTTTAAAAAAAAAAAAATCAATTTTTTGAACGTTTTCATACTTTACGATCCACGTGGGCTACGATTGGGAATAGTAACCTGCCCGAAGCACGGCAAGCCATACGAGGTGACACTGTTCACTAATTAGGGTTCCCGGTCGCTTTACGAAGAAACAACACCCAAAAAATATAAAAAATGCATGGTCGACCTTATTCCATGTTGACCTAGTTACTGTAGACCCTATGATCCACACCCATATAAATACATAACCTTCAAGAAGAACACCATCCGCTAAGAGGTCACTAACCCTAATACAAGAACAGAATTTTCTGCCAAGGAAATAAAATTATAGGTTTGAAATCACCCACTAAATAACCTTAATCAGTCCAGTACATGACCTCAGTGCTGTGACCATTACACCATCCGTACTGGCCATGATAGTAAAAAGGGGAAAAAGACAAGTTGACATTAGTCAACCTCCACCATTAAAGTCTAGGTTTTTAGGATATCCAAACTTGAGTCCTAATGGTTAAATCAAGTTGACTAAAATACAGGTTGAGTATCCCTCATCCAAAATGCTTGGGACCAGAAGTATTTTGGATATTGGATTTTTCCGTAGTTTGGAATAATTGCATACCATAATGAGATATCATGGCGATGGGACCCAAGTCTAAGCACAGAATGCATTTATGTTTCATATACACCTTCTGCACACAGCCTGAAGGTCATTTTAGCCAATATTTTTCATAATTTTGTGCATTAAATAAAGTTTGTCTACATTGTGCCATCAGAAAACAAAGGATTCACTATCTCAGTCTCACTCAAAAAAGTCCGTATTTCGTAATATTCCGTATTTCGGAATATTTGGATATGGGACACTCAGCCTGTACTTAGAAATTAGCTTATGCTCAAGCATGGCTATCCTTAAAACATGGATTATAATGGTAAAGTGCAAACAATGCTTGGTGTATACACTGTCACTGTTGCTAGGGTTATATATATATATATATATATATATATATATACATACATACATATATATATACATACATATACACACACACAGATAGATTATATATATATATATATATATATATATATATATATATATATATATATACACACACACACACACACACACACACACACACACACAATATGTATATATTTCTGTTTAGTATAACAACATTGGGGCTGCAGTCAATGGACACTTCCAGTAAATGAAGTCATTTTTCATAAGTACATTAAAATCATCAAAATCAATACAGCCCAGGTACAGTGATTTGGCAGAGCTGTATAACTGTATCATAAGTGTCTTCCTTAATACATTCATATTCTACATTTCCAGAAATGCATTTACAATGTAATCATGTGGGGAACACTATTTAAACAGCAAGTGCAAAGCAAACTCTATGACTGATAAAGTGAATTACACAGGCATAATCTGATTAGCCATTAAGCACAGAATTTGTTCCCAATCTCCCCCTGTAACTTCAGGCAGCAGCAGCAAAATAAAAAAAATGGATTACTTTTGACGCACAGAGGAGAAAAAGCAACAGAACAAGAAGCAAATCGTATGTGGAAGAGGGTATGTTCACTGCATTGCGCAAACTGCACTGCGGCGCTGACCAAGTCAGTGACAACTTCGGACACTTTACCGCAAGACCGCGGCAGACTATTTATTACCCTGTGGTAATGCAAGATTCCACCCACGTATGCCAAGCATCCACGTGTCTGCGTGTAGAATGTCATCCCACCCACGTTTTTCCCCACTGCAGAAGCAACTGGCATCCACTAGTATCTGGATGTGCACCCACTCCATGCTGGCTGCAAAAGATCTGAAAGAGGCGTCCCACCTCCGTCTGTGCGCACTGAAGTTTTACACACCCACTATACGGAACAGTTCTATGCGTTCACATGGTGGCTGCCCAGTTACCAGCCAGAAACACCCACTGATCAGAAAGAGTGGTCCGAGAAATCCATTCAAACTTGCGATCTCCATCTGTGGGCATGACTTGGCGTCTGCGCATTTGTCGATTTCTTTGCCGAGATACGAAAGATGCTTCTGCAAACCCGCAACCATCCGTCTCAGAATCCTGCCCTTAATGCCAGTCTTCCAGACCCCCGACACCTAGTGACCAATCTGTCATCCAATCACAAATGATTTGCAGATTTTGGGCTTAATTCAAGGTTGATTGCAAAACAACATTTTCCTCTAATGAGCAAAACCATGTGCACTGCAGGAGGAGAGGGGAGGGGCAGATACAACGTGCAAAGAGCGCTAGATTTGAGTGGGTTATATTGTTTCTGTGCAGGGTAAATACTGGCTGCTTTATTTTTACACTGCAATTTAGATTTCAGTTTGAACACACCGCACCCAAATCTAACTCTCTCTGCACATGTTACATCTCCCCGCCCCCTGCAGTGCAACACGGTTTTGCCCATTAGAGGAAAATGTTGTTTCGCAATCAACCTTGAATTAGGCCCTTTGCCTGGTGTTAAAAGTCCAAGTAAACCAGAATCACTGAGCTGTAAACATACATTTATATGTAACTACATATATCTACCATTACAACTTTCTTTCTCTGCAGCATGCTAAGGGATATTGCGCTTCTTAAGCAGGCACAGTTTGAGAGACAGCTTTACAGACTTGCTGGGCAGAAATGCAACGTCTGGATTGGGGGGATTCATACACAAGTGTATCAATAGAGACGGTCTAGATATAGGAATGGCTTCAGCCTTCTGCAGTGGAGTACTAAAATAATCCTTTACTTTTTAGAAAAGCTGTAGCCAATTGTCATGGTTAATCCCTGGTCAATTTTAGCATTTGGGTTTAGTGGTAGTCTTACACCTCAATGAAAAGAACAAGTGGGACTCCTCATTTGCATATATTCAGAGGTGGGGGGGGAGGGCAAGTACTAATTACTTGGGCCTGGCAGTTAGTCTTGGTCCTGCACATATATCAGAACTGCTAAGGATGAGTCCCACTCATCCTCAACACTGCAGGAGGTGTGTGTGTGTGTGTGTGTGTGTGTGTGTGTGTGTGTGTGTGTGTGTGTGTGTGTGTGTGTGTGTGTGTGTGTGTGTGTGTGTGTGTGTGTGTGTGTGTGTGTGTGTGTGTCCGTTCTTAGTCCATAGAGCTGGATAAGTACTTTTTTTTTTTCCTTTTAAAAACAATATCCCCCTCTACAACAAAACATTATTTCCCCAGAAATTGGGGAGGGTCTCTCCCATTCAGACTTCAAAGGGTACCCTCTTTTGATTCAGTAGGTTGTCTAGTTTTCAAAACGGTATGCCTCGTTGGGCTGCCCCTTTATTCCAACAATAATAATGTTGAAGTGCAAATTTTATGTGAACACCTATGTGCAGAATCTTTGATTTGTGTGGATCGGAAAGGTGGATTAATGCTGACAATATAACCACACATGCTATTCAATTAGAAACATCAAATAGCACACATCTGACCATTACCATGTGTTATCTTTGCAGTGTGACTCACTTTTAAAAAAACAACATTCTTCTATTTTTCAAATGTCTGAAAGAAAAGCAATATAATAATATAATCACTTTCTGAGCCCAAATACCCCTCACAGAATGCTTTAGGAACTTTGGTTCGCTAGTTCCTGTTTCACACTAAATAAATTATATAAGGTGTCCTGTTACATTGCTTAGGTTTTGCCTTCAGATCTGTCAGAACCACCTCTGAGGTTTCAGTGCATAGTTAAGTACACTTGCCGCTCATGCACTGCAGAGGCCGTCATTTTATGGGAGGATCCAATAGTCAGGAGACGCTAGTTTCATTTATCTACTTACGCTAACCATAAGCTACGTTAACGTACTTAACAATAAGATGACATTAATATTAATTGTATACAAAGGTCTTTCACTTGCACAGTGGGCCTAATTCATTCAAAATTCAACATTTTGCACGGCTACAATCAGTTACTCAGACATGCGGGGGGACGCCACGCATGTCTGGCCCTGCCTTCCCCCCCCCCTGCACAGGTACAATAGCATCACACAGCGGCGATGCTTTTGTACTTGACGAGTAGCTCCCTACCTGCGCAGCACCTGTGCGCTGGGAGGGAGCTACACGTTGCTCTCCGGGTCGCAGCGGCTGCATGTGATGTCACACAGCCGCGGCCCGCATGTTCTGGGCTCGTCTGAGTTGGCCGGACCGCACCCCCAAAACGACAGGCAAAAGCGAGCCAGCCCGCCCCCTCCCGCCCATGCGCAGTTCAGACCTGATCCAGTTCGCACACTGCAATAATAAAAAAGACCTCAGACCCCCCCCCCCCCCCAATCCCTCCAAAATTTACTCCAACTCTCTTTTCCCTCTCATCTATTTCCTTTCTGCCACTCCTGCTTTCTTCTCTCTCCCCCATCCCAGTGTACCTTTATACACTTTTGGTTGTGGAGAATGCTGTGATGTTGTTATTAGGTGATTATCAGGAGTGTCTCTGTGTTCGTCATAAGGTGATATGTGAGGAGTAAGTATGGGAAATAACAGAGGTGTCTGGTTACTGCAGATGTGTGATATACGGAAACTCTCTAAAAAGTGACATCACTGACACAAGTGAAAGGGGTCAGAGTTCATGCCAACTGTCATTACATTCAAATGGGATGACATCATTTTCTATCAGCAGTCTATTTTATTATATAGAAGAGCAAAACAAAAGCGGTATTCTCAGAACTGGCATTGCATGGATAAGTTCCACACACCATCACAACTAGTTTGTAAGGGATACTGTGCTTTATATACTAGAAATATCCAACTTTCACATCCCTTTAAAAATGTTTTTTCCTCAATTTTTGTACCTGTACAAGGAGTAAGTAATATGCATTTATATCAGTTCCATGGCCCCATTATTTCACTGGCATAAATACAACTGGAAGCCCCCGTGCAACCACGATCAATATGGGGACTTTCAAATTGGCCAGATGACGTGGTCAAGAGTGTGTCTTGTTGGCCTGCACCGCGTATTGTGGGCACTTTTACTGGCTATATTCCCCAAATGTAGAGGGGTAAGTCCTTTCCAGGCCGTAACTAGGGTGATCACGTACTGACCTCCACCGCATCCTCCCACAGCTCCCGTCTGTAGACACACTAACCGGGTGAGTGGGAGTGGTTGAATGGAAACTGTCTGTAACTGGGCAGGTCTGCGTGAGTTGGGGACAATGGTTTATGTTTATCAGTAGTGGGGCTTATGCGCATTCATATTTGATGGAGAAAAAACGTTGGGCCTAATTCAGAGCTGATCGCAGCAGCAAATTTGTTAGCAGTTGGGCAAAACCATGTGCATTGTGGGGGAGGGGCAGATATAACATGTGCAGAGAGAGTTAGATTTGGGTGGGGTGTGTTCAAACTGAAATCTAAATTGCAGTGTAAAAATAAAGCAGCCAGTATTTACCCTGCACAGAAACAATATAACCCACCCAAATCTAACTCTCTCTGCACATGTTACATCTGCCACACCTGCAGTGCACATGGTTTTGCCCAACTGCTAACAAATTTGCTGCTACAATCAACTCTGAATTACCCCCTTTGTCCTATATTGGTGTGGTTGTATGTAGAGGACAGGTCAGCTTTCAATATACCTTTTATGTGGAGTTTACTTACCTATTCCTTACCCTATGGCAGCCATTTACTTAGGGCAGAGGTTCTCAAACTCAGTCCTCAATGCACCCCAACGGTCCAGGTTTTAGGTATTTCCACGGCTCAGCACAGATGATTAAATCAAACTGACTGAGGTGCTAATTAAATCACCTGTGGCCAAGCATGGATAAACTTAAAACCTACACCGCTGGGGTGCCTTGAGGACCGTATTGGAGAACCTCTGACTTAGGGTATAACTTCCTATTACCCTTATGGAACAGATGTTCTAATCCTATTTACATAAAAGGCATACTGCACCCTTCCCCCATCTCTAGTCTCAAATTTCTGGTGATTACGAGTTTTTACAAAAAACATTTGAGCACTAAGGTCACAGCTGTATCCAACTGTGAAAAGAGATATTTCCCAAATTGCAAACACAAGAGGGTTGGCCGACAGGGAATAGTCAGAAATCGAAAATTACAATAAGAGAAATAACAATATATCTTTTCTTGGTCATCCCATGTCAACTTACTACTGTGTGGCGTAGTTTGTAAGGGGCACTACTACTGTGTGGCGTAGTTTGTAAGGGGCACTACTACTGTGTGCCGTAATGTGTAAGGGGCACTACTACTGTGTGGCGTAGCTTGTAAGGGGCACTACTACTGTGTGCCGTAACGTGTAAGGGGCACTACTACTGTGTGGCGTAGCTTGTAAGGGGCACTACTACTGTGTGGCGTAGCTTGTAAGGGGCACTACTACTGTGTGCCGTAATGTGTAAGGGGCACTACTACTGTGTGGCGTAGCTTGTAAGGGGCACTACTACTGTGTGCCGTAACGTGTAAGGGGCACTACTACTGTGTGGCGTAGCTTGTAAGGGGCACTACTACTGTGTGCTGTAATGTGTAAGGGGCACTACTACTGTGTGCCGTAGCTTGTAAGGGGCACTACTACTGTGTGCCGTAACGTGTAAGGGGCACTACTACTGTGTGGCGTAGCTTGTAAGGGGCACTACTACTGTGTGCCGTAATGTGTAAGGGGCACTACTACTGTGTGCCGTAGCTTGTAAGGGGCACTACTACTGTGTGCCGTAATGTGTAAGGGGCACTACTACTGTGTGCCGTAACGTGTAAGGGGCACTACTACTGTGTGGCGTAGCTTGTAAGGGGCACTACTACTGTGTGCCGTAACGTGTAAGGGGCACTACTACTGTGTGCCGTAACGTGTAAGGGGCACTACTACCGTGTGCCGTAACGTGTAAGGGGCACTACTACTGTGTGGCGTAACGTGTAAGGGGCACTACTACTGTGTGCCGTAACGTGTAAGGGGCACTACTACTGTGTGGCGTAGCTTGTAAGGGGCACTACTACTGTGTGCCGTAACGTGTAAGGGGCACTACTACGGTGTGGTGTAACATGAATTGGGGGTACTGTTGAGTGGCCGCACCTCATGCCCCCTTTGGTGCCTCAAAAGGGGGGGGGGGCAATGCTCGTTCCGGCACAGTGCACCAAAATGTCTAATTATGGCTCCAAGTCCTTTAAGAAGAAAAAAATGACTCTCTTATGCTGTATATGGTGTTCCAGAATATAAAACTTACATACATTTGTAAAAATAAAACCTGGAGGTTATTTTTTCTATATATAAAGCAATATATATCTGGGTCTGCTGGTCCCTACTGTACTGGAGGTTTACATTTATCACAATGATCACGTGTAACTATGAATAATCAGAATGTTCATACACAAACACCTGAAAGCTCCACAAACTGCAATGATCCAGTCGCTGACAAATCCTATATTTTATATATGGTAGTAGTAAATTTCATAGTAGATTTAGAATAATAAAACCACTCCAAAGCAATGTTTATTATTTCAGCATAAACGACACACAACTAGACGTTGCTTATGTGGTTTGCGGAGATCTTTCAGCCTTATGTTTGATTTATTTATTAAATAAAACCTTATTTACATCTATTTTATGCTACACCGTTATCACATAGGAATACAACGTCTTTCTCAGCGCTATCAGAGTATCGACCAATTCTAAATTCCAGTGCCTTTTTTTTTTTCTTCTTTTTTTTTGCAAGGTGGCTTTTATCTTTCCTTTACATCTCACTTAGTTTTAGATTGTTTTCACACCTATTAGATTATTTGGAGACTTCTTATTCCATGGCTTATAATATGGGCATTTAGGTTCTGCTTCCAGCAGAATTCAGAGGTTGGAATCCACAACCAAGTCCAAGAACACCCCGAGCTGAGGTTTTTCCTGATATTGCTGCGTTTTTTCAGCTGTACTTGTTGTCTTGCATGTATCAGCGCTTTCATCAAAAGAACATGAAACGGAGCCTGGGATGGCAGGGATTCACTCCTTCCCCATTGTACTCCTATCACATCTGCTTGTCGAGAGCCATCTAAACATCCTTTGGCCAAAGTGGGGTGAGGAGTCAACACAAGATGACTTTTGATCATTGCACGATAAGAAAATCTCCCCCCCAAAAAATATATATAAAAGGTGGGCATTGGACATGCAAAGTGACCCCCTTCGTCATGCTCTGTAGGCAAGTTTTAGGCAATTAACTCCTGCGGTGACACAGAGGCCACTAATGGAATTCTTTCACAAGCGCAGTCACTATGCAAGGGACGATAATCAAGTACTTCTTGAAAGACACAGGCTGAGGCTTTGTTCAATAATTCCTTGTCATTTCTGTGTGCCAGCGATGAGATGCCATTAATCTTATCTGGTTGGCACAACTCGGGAGAAGTTTGACTTAGACTATGGTAAACTATTTTAAAGTTTAAGCACATAAAAGGTGGGAGGAACAGCGGCCAACGGAACCTTCTTGCTCTGCTAAGTATTTCCGCAGGGAACCGTCACCAGGAAGGTAATGTACAGCGCAACAACGCATAAACAGAATGCTAACTGCAGAATACATAAACCCTAATGTTTCACCTATGAATTATGTACAGTGCATGCAATATTAGCAACAAAAAGGTTTTTTGATAAACACATGGGACAACTTTGTGTTTTCGGCAAACATTAGCCTGTTCCCTGCCAGCTATATATCCCAGGCTTGCAAAGACGAAACCTTTCAGCCAGTCTCTTTCCCAAAGCACCTGCAAGTAGCAAAACAAGGACGCAAGTCCTGGGTACCCAAAACTGCCAAATGCAAAACAACGGTCATGTATAAATCACGATACCGCCGACATTGAAATATCATCTATAAAACGAATAGGATCCCAGTTGGCTACTACACGCAGTTACTACAATATATCAAGTGCAGACAGACTTAGTCTATTGCTGAGAAGATCAAATAGATGACGACAGCAAAAAAAATAAAAATAAGAATTTACAGCACAAAATGAGCAAAACACATCACTATATAACACAAATGTATTTATTTGTACACAAAAAAATGCCAGTTACTTGTTAATGTAAAACAAATCAATGATAATAATTGTACTAATTTTTTAGTAGCCAAACCAGCGGATGTCAACCTCTTCATTTGTATCTAACCATGTCACTCACCATACAAAACTAACACTAGTTGTGTCATTGATAAGTATTTTGTCTCTTGTACATAAAAACTATTTCCTCCTAAACCAATTGCTTTTTTATATGATTTCTCCAAGGGTTCTCGTACATTCTGAAATAAATACATGTAATAGTGTGTGTGTGTGTGTGTGTGTGTGTTACATACATACACACACATATATATATATATATATATATATATATATATATATTATATTATATTATATTATATATCTTTTCATACGCATATACACACACACACATCCGAGACTAAAGCAGGTATGCTAACCATTACTAATTGGAAAGATGTGTGAAGTATTGAACAGATGTCACGAGAGTGCGTGAATCAGACAAAGCCTACGGAAAAAAAAAAAAATCTCCCATTTTTCCATTTTATTTTCAAGTTTCGCTGACTTAGAAGTAGAAGACACATTCAATTGAAATTAAGCTAAAATGTGGATTATATTTTTTACACCCCCCCCCCCCCCCCCAAAAAAAAAAGTATTTGTTAGTTATGCCGCACTTGGCTCACATTTTCTTTTAAATCAGGAAAACAAAAAGTAACAACACAACCACACGTGAAAAAAAAAAAACAAAATAAAAAGTTAATTTTATTTTTTTTGCCAAAAGAAAAAAAAGCAAGCCAGTGATACAATAGGAGCAGAACATATAATATTATATTATATATATATACACACACACAAACAAAATGACAATAGCTCCAGAGACTGTGGAAATATATCTTAAGAGTTTAGATCAACAACATGTGTGTATTTTGAAATGCAGGCGGGAGGGAAGGTTTTTTAGCTGAAATAATTTCTCTGCAAGGCTGGAACGCTGAACACCTGCAAACATCAAACACAAACTGCTGTTTCTTTACTAGACTGGAGAAGAAAAAAAAAAAGAAAAGAAAAAGGAGGCTTTTATGTGAAAAATGTTTCATGGGAATGTGGAGACTATGACTCAAGTTACGTCCAAGTCGTTTATGGGAGATGGTCAGAGGAGAAGTGAAAGAGCCTGGTAGAGCACAAGCCACTTTCTAGGTGTAGTGGGGACGACGCTAGCTGGGAAGCAGCACAAATTTGAAATATTGCTGCGCACTGCGAAATCTGCACACAAGAGTTTTTGTTGCAATACTGTCCATGGGTTTCAAACGCAAATTATTTCTAGAACATAAAAAATAAAAAATAAATACCCTTAAGAGCAGCAGCTTACATAAAGCGGACATCTGTTCCTGTCCAATTCTACACACACACACACTCACAGTCATATAATCCTGTACTCTTGACTTCTCCACTGCACCTGCCCAATAAGAAAGGGTGGAGAATGAATTCTTTCATCTGTCCGTTAACACATTAGGTAATGATGGCCTTAAACATCCAAGATTCCAGCATGGAGCTAGCTGCTTGTATTATTGTGTGTGGGTATCGGTCCAAGCTCTATAAACATGCAATAGCATAGAACGCTGATGTCTATTACACCTGTCTATACTGTGATATTATATGTGCATATAAATAGTCATATGCAAGCAGCCCTTTTAGCTGAAAAGTGCAAACAAAACTCTTGTAATGTGAATCAGAATCAGTCATCTAATACAACACTGGCTACGGCTATTGTCTGTGTTGCATCACAGGCCCGGATCGGGGGAGCAACAACTACACAACTTAATCACCATTGCAGAACTAGGCACAAAATAATGACATTCAAAATAACACTGCGGTAATACAACATAAACACTGTTACAACTGGCTCCTGTATAGATATTGTGATCAGCGGTTGTATGCATTGTCGTGTGTGTGTGTGTGTGTGTGTGTATATATATATATATATATATATATATATATTTAACTCACAAACCAAGCAAAAGTTAGCAGAACTATCACACCCTAAGCACAATTAAAAACACTGATTACAATAGCTATATGTGCTTTTAAAATAGATTGAAGTAACTCTTATATCCACAGGATACATTCAACAAATAAACATCAGCATTTAAATAAATAGATGAATAAAAAGTGACACTGGCAATACCATCTCTGCCTATAATGCTTACAGAAAAGCCCAAAATACTGTAAATAAACCAACAAAAGAGGGGGGGGGGAATAAATCCCCCAGTATAAAATACTCAGAGGGGGTGAAAGCTGCTGGGGTGTTTGCTATGAAGTTTGAAACTGAATAAAAAGCATGAAAGTCCATGTATCCTTTTGCTGATAGTATTCAATCCCATGATTGCAAATTATGACCTGCATATACCACTATCTACAGGGCACATACCAGTGCCAGTCATTGTAAAACATTGCAGCTGTTACATTGAGGAGTCAGTTATTTTGTGTGTCACATCCAAAATCCTTTTGCAAATGAGGGGCTGGAATATATGTATTTTTTTGGAAATAGAGAAGGGTTATATGTGCATAGTCTTTCGCCCAGAGCCATGGTTTGTCATATAGACTGCAGCCAGCCATTTAGGTATCTCTGGCACTAGAATCCAATCTATGCTTGACTGTGCCAAATTCACTGACACAGGTCCTGATCACTGACGTCTCCTTCTACCGACTATCAATGAGCACTGACAAATGGTAAAAACTACTTACAGAGAGAAAGAAAACAAACGCCAGTGTTACAATGGAACAACAATATAGCATAATGCTCAAATGAGTAAATGTGTGTCTGTGTGTGTGTAGTTAATGTGATCCAGAAAACCTTTTTAACAAGACAGAACCCAGTGAATATACACGTCACACCTTGACCAAATAGCCAACCACAAAATTTCAAATAATTGTCTCAATACAGAACAGCAGCAATTGTAATTTAAAACATGTTTTACATACTTGGGCCAGTAAAATGTCCACTTGCCAAAGACGTTGGTCCATTTTTCCCACTGCTGACAGGAGGGGAAAACATCTGAAACAAACAGAGCAGGATGAGTTTAAAATAAGTTGGCAGTCCCTCTGTACAATCAATACAATAGTGTACCAAATTAAATTAAATATATAATAAAAAATGTATATTCTGGGCAGTTTTTACTCAAACTTTGCCATTGTTCCAGTTTTTTTTTTATTTATTTTTTAGCTGATTTGTCATCCATATTACGAGGGGTAAAAACATAAAAAAAAAAAAAAAAAAAAAAAAATACAAAATGAAGAAAATGAAATAAAATAATAATGAAATAAAAAAAAGCCAAACCTTCACTAAAGCTGCAGCAATTTCCATGTCATGAATGACTGTAACACAATGTAAACATCAAGTGCCACCTGCACTAAACAAAGCACCTAATCCGACAAACACAAGTCACAATTTCTGCAAAAAGATTTTTTTTTATTTTTTTAAAATTATTTAGATTCTAATTGGTTTGTGTTATTCTACGTGTCTGGTGGATACGCACCTTCCCAGAGTCACGGATGCAGATAGAAAAAAATTCTAACAAATGAAAAAGTACAAGAGGAGAGAGGCTGAAATGTGCCTGGGGCTGATATCCTGTCCAAACTTCCGAAAGCCATCTCTTAGGGAGGAAATTCTTTCACATAGGCAAATAAGCCTGGGGTCTGAGGTACTATGCAAATCTACAATTGAATGTTACATGCATGCAATAGCTTAGCTGTACACTAATATATATATATATATATATATATATATATATATATATATATATATATATATATATATATATATATATATATATATATTAGTACTGGATTCTTATACAGCTGCAGGCAGTAGTTCTAAACATTTGGGACACTGCTGGAACCCAGAAATAAAATATAATATGAAAATACAGACATTCTCTCTCTTCATCTTCACCCCCCATGTAAAAACAAAGACAAAACAAGTATATGAGAACACTGCAAGATGCCACCTGGGGAAAAGCATTTTGCTTGGTAATTACAAGAGATCAGCTCTGGTCCCCTACACGGAAAGACAAGCGAGTTTCCTTCTATGCGAGTGCCAAAGAAGGGGAAGAGACAGCGAGAGAGCTGCGAGGGATGGGAAACCGTCCAGGACTGACAGGACTCTGCAAACACTACAAGCTGGAGGCACAGTACAAATAATCATAATAATAATAATAATATAAAGATAAAATAACAGTGCAAAATAAAACACAAACAGAAAATTAAAAGAATGAAAATAAATAGAGGAAAAGAAAACAAAACACACAAAAAATAAACAAAAGAGCTACAGCATATTTACCATGGACATCCGATGGCAACTAGTCTGGTAAGAGAGTATGTTTTATTTTGTTACATTGTTGCCGCAGCTCAGCTAGTGGGACTGTTACAGTGTTGCAGCAACAGCTCAGCAAGGGGGACTGTTACATTGTTGCAGTAGCTCAGCAAGGGGGACTGTTACATTGTTGCAGTAGCTCAGCAAGGGGGACTGTTACATTGTTGCAGTAGCTCAGCAAGGGGGACTGTTACATTGTTGCAGTAGCTCAGCAAGGGGGGACTGTTGCTGGAGGGACTGTTACATTGTTGCCGCAGCTGGAGGGGCCGTTACATTAGTTGCCGCAGCCAGTGGGACTGTTGCTGGAGTTGTTACATTGTTGCAGTGTGTGTGATTGCACCGTGGCTCCTTACCGCACTGAAATCCAGTAAATCACTCAGCTCTTTGTCCGTCCCTAAGGCAGCCATTCGCTGGTGGTGATTCATTTTAGGAAAAGGACACAGGCACCTAGGAACATGGGGGGGCAGTCACTGGGCCTGTGCATCAGGAAGGGGTTAACCATAAAAAAAAAAAAAAAGGAAGAAGAAGAAAAAGCAGAGGAGGGGAGAAGAGCTGGGAAAAGCAGAACTATTCGGGGTACCCAATCCCAGAGCTGTTTTTGGGGCTGCATTCGGCACGGCAGTGCCCGCTGCTCAGTCCCCTCCCCTCCAGCGCTGGGCTCGGGTGGGCATGGCTACTTACGGCTGGCAAGGGGGCGAGTGTGGGGCGACTCCTCCTCCGCAGCTCCCTCCTGCCCGGTGTGATTGGTGCCAGGCTCCGGCACAGACAATAGGGGGGGAGCAAAGTGGGACAAGTCCCCCCCCCCTCTTTCCTCTTCTTCCAAACTTCCCAAGTCAGTGGGGTATGTCCACCTGCCCCGAGTTCAGGGCGAGCAGCTATTCCAGTAGCGACAGACGCAGAGACTCCAGCGACAGACGCAGCGACAGCGGAGCGAGCGCGCGTCCTCTCCCCCTGGCTCAGTGTGTGCTGTGTGCAGGCATCAGCGGGCTGTGAGTGAGGCTGGGAGTGGAGGAGGAGGGTGAGGGGGAGGTGGGAGTGGAGGCAGGGAGGAAGGGAGGGGAGGAAAGGAGGAGGGGGGGTGTGGTGACCACCCCCCCTCCCATCCCCAGCTATCAGGATGCTGCTGGAGTGGACACACATCCCCTGCCCCTTGGAGGCTGGAGGCATGCAATCTCCAACCCTGCTCCTGCCTGGACCACTCTCGCTGCCGCTGCTATCCCTGGAGCTCGGAGAAGGACCAAGTCCAGCAGCTCTCACCTCCTGCTGGCACCAAGTTCCCTAGGCTGGCTGTGTTTGGGGGGTATAGAGAGGGGTCCTGCACTGCATGGGGCTGGGGGTTTATTGCGGGTTGGCTAAGGGTACTGTGGCTCTAGCAGCACCTGCAATAGGCTAAGTCAACCTGGGACTCTCAGGCTGCTGTGGAACCAGAAGTCCCAGTGAGCCTGACAACTGGAGAGCCACAAGTTGCCTTTCTTGGATCATTCTGCAGAGGAAACCGCTTCCATTCACAAAACTTCTCTCTAGGCTGCTGTCACTCTGTCCCAGTGTGGCCTCCCTCCCCGGGGCTGCAGGATTCACCCTTTCCATGCCACATGGCTCGCAGATTGTGTTTTGTTGTGTGTCCCTTTTGTCACTGCTGCAGGAAGAGAAAATGCATTTGTGTTTCATATATTTACGTGTGTGTGTGTGTGTGTGTGTGTGTGTGTGTGTGTGTACAGTACACACACACACTATACAAAGAGGTGGAGGAAGTAAGATGGCACAGGAAAGACACAGCCTCTTTTAGACACCTGCAGCCAATAAATCCTTGCTAGGAGCCTGCTGCTTTAACCCCCTGGCTGCCAAAATCTCTTACTAATTACTGAAAGAAAACAATCTTTGGCAGATTTTTTCTCTGTCATTACACACATACAGCAGACTATACAGGAATAGCTCCAGCTTCCATACAAATACATCCGTGTGCATGATCCTAATCCGCACTCTTCCGGAGACTGTCACTCGCTTTCCTGACCCCCACCCTGGCTATCAAGTGGGCAGTGATAATGCCAGCCTGGCAGGTGATCATGAGTTGGGGGGGGGGGGGGGGGGGTGTCACACACAGGGGGCAGGTGATCATGACTTAGGGTCACATATTGGGCGAGGGGGCTTCTATAAGAACAGGTGCCAGTGACAGTATTGTGCTTTACCTATAGAAAGAATGCAAACCATTGCTGTTATTCTCTACTCTGTTCCAGTGAGTTACACTTCCAGCATTTGTGCACTGAGGGGGCAGATTTATTAAGCTCGGTGAAGTGATAAAGTGGAAGGTGATAACGCACCAGCCAATCAGATCCTAACTTCCATGTTACAGGCTGGGTTTGAAAAATGACAGTTAGGATCTGATTGGCTGGTCCTTTATCACCTTCCACTTTATCACTTCACCAGGCTTAATAAATCTGCCCCTAATTCTCACAAGTGACTGTCACTGAGGGATAATACAGGGAACAAAAGATTTCATGGCACTTACAGCTACCTATTGTACAGCGCTACTACTGTATGTCTGTTGTTCCTGACAGAAGGCTTGGAAAGAGTACATTATGAATATTCGGGATCCTATCCCTTTAAATTGGAGAATCCAGGGCAAAAGTTTGCTCATAAAATCCACTTGATAATCCTTCAGGACTCTAAATAATGTTTAATGGGGATCTATCTCGGCTTGTCCGATTCATTTCAGTGCCCCTATAGTCTGAGATACAGGGAAATGAGAATGTTTACATACCCCTGTATCCGTGCCTATTTCCCCATAGAATGTAAGCTTTGCGAGCAGGGCCCTCTTGCCTCTTTATTACCAGTTTATTTGTTACCAGTTGTTCATATAGCACTTTACACAGAATATTTGGCATTCACATCAGTCCCTGCCCCAGTGGTGGTTACACTCTGTGGGCCTTATTCAGGTTTGTTATCAAACCAAAAACGCAAGCAAAAGGGCAAAACCATGCTGCACTGCAGGTGGGGCAGATGTAAAGTGCAGAGAGCGTTAAGGTGTGTACACACTAGATCAGAGGTTCTCAAACTCGGTCCTCAGGGGCACACACAGTGCATGTTTTGCAGGTAACCCAGCAGGTGCACAGGTGAATTAATTACTCACTGACACATTTTAAAAGGTCCACAGGTGGAGATAATTATTTCACTTGCGATTCTGTGAGGAGACCTGCAAAACATGCACTGTGTGTGCCCCCGAGGATCGAGTTTGAGAACCTCTGCACTAGATGATATTGAGTACAATGTGCCCGATATAGACACATCGTTCATGATATCGTCTAGTGTGTATGCACTATGATGCGGGCTCCCGCGTGCTGTCAGTGACATAGGGGGTCATTCCGAGTTGTTCGCTCGCTGCCGATTTTCGTAGTGCAGCGTTTAAGTGAAAAAATGGCAAAAATGTGCATGCGCTACATACTTTCACACAAAACTTTGTAGATTTACACAAGCTCGAGCGACATTTTTTCATCGCTCGAGTGATCGTAGTGTGATTGACAGGAAAGGGGCGTTTCTGGGTGGTAACTGGCCATTTTCAGGGAGTGTGCTAAAAAACGCAGGCGTGCCAGGAGAAATGGGGGAGTGGCTGGCCTAACACAGGGCATGTTTGTGACGTCAAACCAGGAACTAAACGGACTGAGCTGATCGCAATCTAGGAGTAGGTCTGGAGCTACTCAGAAAGTGCAAGGAATTATTTAGTAGCAATTCTACTAATCTTTCGTTCGCTATTCTGCTAACCTAAGATACACTCCCAGAGGACGGCGGCCTAGCGTTTGCACTGCTGCTAAAAGCTGCTAGCGAGCGAACAACTCGGAATGACCCCCAATATCGCATGTTGGACCCGAGTACAGGTCCAACAGGCGATATTGGCAGCAAAGGCCACGCTGCCAAATGCAGTACTTCCCCCACTCCCCCCGCCGTTGTTAGTCATCAGCAAGTGGGTATGCATTTGCCAATGCTGGCTTTCGTTGCTGACGACATCACACCATTTGCGATGTCGCCGTAGTGTGTACATAGCCTTAGATTTGGATGAGGGTGTGTTCAAACTGAACTATATATAACCCTCCCAAATCTCTCTGCACCTCATACATCTGCCCCACCTGCAGTGCAACATGGTTTTGCCCACTTGCTAACAAACCTGATTAGCCCCCTATATTCCCTACCACATGTACACACACACATTCACACTAGGGATCATTTTGTTGGGTGCCTAGGGGTACATTGTGTACACTGTGAGAGGAAACCGGAGCACCCAGATAAAACTCACACAAGCACAGGGAGAATATGCAAACTCCACACAGTTAGGGCCATGGTGGGAATCGAACCCATGACCTCTGTGCTGTGAGGCAGTAATGCTAACCATTACACCATCCGTGTTGCCTATTTTCTGTCTGTTATTCCGATCTTATTAATGTTTTGTTCCCAATTGTGGCACAATGCTGGCACTATATAGGTAAATGTTAATAATAATATGGCCCCATACCAAAAGTACCATACAATTTGTAATGGGAAGTGCCTGATATGTGATATTGGGGCATATTCAGAAGAGATGCCCAGAGAATAGAATAAATTCATCCACACCTGTCACCCTGATCAGTCATCCTACTGTTTCTGCATTTCACACTTATTTTCCAAATGCAATAACCAGGGCTGAATTCATGGAAAGGAGGTGAAGCCCTGGCTCTTGCAATGAAGAAACAAATGGAGGAAGGATAAAAATAAAACAGGTATTCCAACACTGTGAAAAGGATTTATGTTGTACAATATCTAGGCCCACTGAGTTTGTTTTGAAAGATCCTTCTGATACAAAATCCTTAAAAAGAAGTCCTATAATACTACAAGTAACCTACGGGACTACAATCCCCAGCATGACCTGTCAGGTGATAGTTGTATCACCGCAGCTGCCTGAGAGCCGCAGGTAGCTGCGGCCAGCTCTCACAACAGCAGAAGCTGCAGACACCTCAGCAGCTTCCAGATCCTACAATGTTAACACTGTCCCTCAGTTCCAGGCTACTTCCCCTGAAAAAAGTATTTGGAGGGTCATTAGACAGCAATTGCCCTGCCCTCCAGAGTGTTCAGACACTCAGTCATCTAGAGGGCCATCTGCGTCATCTCTGTGGAAGCTCATTAATCCGTTTTCCTTGGTTAACTTCCAGAGGAAGCAGACACCAGGGACACCACATACCTATGCCTACATCAGGGTAAGGAGCAGTCTACAGCGAGTAAGTATGAAGTTATTATACATCACAAGCCCTTACTTAGGTGGCACAGGTGTATGGCCGTGCGTGTGGTTGGTGCATGTCACCTGCCTCTCTGTATTTTACTGATAAATGGTTCATGAATTTATGGCAGTGATCGGGGTGATGTCAAATGTGCCTCACGTGAACAATGTCCAGGGTTATTGGAGTATTACATAGCACAGTATTATTTATTACCAGTTACTTACATAGCGCACACATATTCCGCAGCGCTGTACAGAGAATATTTGCCCATTCACATCAACCCCTGCCCCAGTGGAGCTTACAATCTATATTCCCTATCACATGTACACACAGACACACATTCACTAGGGTTAATTTTGTTGGGAACCAATTAACCTACCAGTATATATTTTGGGATTGTGGGAGGAAACCGGAGTACCCGGAGGAAACCCACGCAAGTATGGGGAGAATATACAAACTCCACACAGGTAGAGCCATGGTGGGAATTGAACCCATGACCTCAGTGCTGTGAGGCAGTAATGCTAACCATCACACCATGGTGGTCATTCGGACTTGATCGCTAGCTGCATTCGTTCGCTATGCAGCGATGAGGCAAAAAATGGCACTTCTGCACATGTGTATGCGGCGCAATGCGCACGCGTGACGTACTATTACAACGAACAGTGTAGTTTTACACAGGGTCTAGCGAAGCTTTTCAGTCGCACTGCTGGCCGCAGAGTGATTGACATGAAGTGGGCGTTTCTGGGTGACAACTGACCGTTTTCAGGGAGTGTTCAGAAAAATGCAGGTGTGCCAGGTAAAACGCAGGCGTGGCTGGGAGAGCGCAGGGCGTGTTCGTGACGTCAAAACAGGAACTGAACAGTCTGAAGTGATCACAAGCGCTGAGTAGGTTTAGATCTACTCTGAAACTGCACAAGAAAACTTTGCCGCCGCTCTGCGATCCTTTCGTTCGCACTTCTGCTAAGCTAAAATACACTCCCAGTGGGCGGCGGCATAGCGTTTGCACGGCTGCTAAAAACTGCTAGCGAGCGAACAACTCGGAATGACCCCCCATGTTCGGCTCGTGGGCTCTCTGCATTTCATATCTCACCATGCCATGGATATACATAGAGGAATTGTCCTTCCGGACTTATTGGAGGACTCTGACAGTCCAATTTCTTTTCCATAATCAGCGTATACATTACACACTGCAGAGTTGATGTATAGTTACTCACTGTAAATCTAGTAATTCATTGCTGATCAGCATCATAAGGGAGGGAATATGTCTCGCTAATAGAATGGGAGTGGAGCATTGGGTCGACAGTAAATAGGTCGGCAGTCATTAGGTTTACCACTATTGGTCGACAGTGACTAGGTCGAAACGGTCATTAGGTCGAAATGGAAATGTCAACATGGAAAAAGGTCGACATGATTTATTTACATTTTTGGGGTGTCGTTTTCTTCGTAAAAAAGTGACCGGGAACCAAAATTGGTGCACCGCGTCCCCTCGTATGGCTCGCCATGCTTTGCGCAAGGTGCCTCGTTCCACTACCGCTGCGCTCGGCACAGGTGACTATTCCCAATCGTAGTCCACAAGGACCGTAAAGTATTAAAAAGTAAAAAAAATGGGTGGGAAAAATGGGAAAAACTCAGGTTGACCTTTTCCATGTGGCCCTAATGACCGTGTCGATCTAATGCACATCGACCAATAGTGATTGACCTAATGAGTGTCGACCTAAGTGTTGTCGACCTAAAGACCGGATACCAATAGAATGCCTACTGTTATATATTGAATTAAGAGATTCATACATATGGGCCGATGCTTAGATTAATTTGGAAGGAAGGAGGGACGGGAGTTGGGCCTGATTCCAGTTATCACGGGTGTTCAGTAGCAGCTTTGCTTCACTGGTGTGAACATCGGACATCTGAGTAACCTGAGCCAGGAAATCTGCCTCAAAAGACACAGATCGTGACCGTGGTTTTGTACAATGCTGTCCGGCGCCACCCCCTACTCACCCCCAAATGGTGCTGCGGCTCAGGGGACACTGCGTGTGATGACACAGGACCCGTTCTGCGCTTGTGCAGTGCACCTAGCATTAGATTTGTACAAACCCGAGTCAGGTTCCATGTTAGATTATCATTAAGGTGCATTTAACATGTTGTTCATATCTTAATATACAAATACAGTAACTGAGAAGGTTTTTTATTAATCTCACTCTACGCCTGGCGTTTGTACACAGAAGCATAAAACTCTACATCCAGTGGTGCTGAGAGAGGGGGGAGAGGGTACAAATTACCTGGGCCCAGGTCTGATGAAGGGGCCCAGTGAGGGTCCAGTAGGGGCCCAGGCCCCTCCCCCTTACCTGGCAGCAGCAGATGCAGCTCTTCTCCTCAGCCCAGCACACGCCGCTGTGTATTGGGCAGCAGTGTGGCCATGGAGGTGCTTAAAATACAATTTTTTTTCAGTATTTTTTTCGAAGGGTACATGAACACACCTCCTGTGATTAGGCCACGCCCCTTGAAAAGTACCTGGGCCCAGCCCAGCTCTCGACTGCCCTGTCTACATCTGTCCTATAGTTACGACTGACTGCAATTTCTAGCGATTTTACAGGTTAACCTGAAATTCTTCCTCCGTCCTAAACTCCTAACGTCCCTATTTTTCAATATTGGGCAAAAAAATTATAATTCAGTTTATTCTGTATGTCTGATGGAATTGTCGCTCACTTTTCATACACTTTAGGCTTGGTCTTAGGTCACCCATCGGCAACTATGGGGCTGTTTTAGAGGCGGACACTATTTAGATTTTTTGCGCAGTTGGCCGATGTTTAATGATCTGCGAGTATACAGATCTGGGAATGTGAAGCCGCTCGCGGTGCTCCAAAAACTGCAGCAGGATTGACACGCAGCTTGCGTTTTGGGACAGTGACAATGCAGGGACGTGCAGTGTGTCTTGTGAGTGCTGAAGCCAGTGGCTGAGTCCTCGGATGCAGCTTCACTGGCCCGGCAGTATGATTTGGGTGGATCCAATGTTGCTTCATCGGATGCAGCAGCAGCAGATCACAGAAGCCAGCAGTGGGCGCTTTTTTTTTACTTAAGGTGCCTCCTGCCGCTTTAGCATAATTTTTCACAGCCGCTGCGTACAAAGCCACAGCGGCTGTACTATAGCATATAACTATGAATCTGCCACTATAACAGCTTGCAATAAACCAAGCAATGAGGGTAATATAGGCCCTCATTCCGAGTTGTTCGCTCGCAAGCTGCTTTTAGCAGCTTTGCACACGCTAAGCCGCCGCCTACTGGGAGTGAATCTTAGCTTATTAAAATTGCGAACGAAAGGTTCTCAAAATTGCGAAAAGACTTCTCTGTGCAGTTTCTGAGTAGCTCGAGACTTACTCTCCCAGTGCGATCAGTTCAGTGCTTGTCGTTCCTGGTTTGACGTCACAAACACACCCAGCGTTCGCCCAGCCACTCCCGCGTTTTTCCCAGAAACGGTAGCGTTTTTTCGCACACACCCATAAAACGGCCAGTTTCC